>NC_083631.1:8328614-8628614 GCF_963584025.1 Labrus mixtus | reverse complement strand
CACACCTGAGACTTTACTGACCTGCCACAATTCAAATCACTGATAGAAACATTATAAACACTGCTTTAGATTGCTAATGTTTCTTTTTGTAACATTGTTTAAAAGTGTTTTTCCTTAAATGCGACTCTGTAAATCAAATAAATCAAATGTATTATAATTATTTTTGTACATATTAAACACCAGTTCACTTTTACAGTAAGGAGAAAAACAGCTGTAACACATTATGAAAATACCTTTGTTTTCAACAGAATAACTTACAATTATCAGGATCACATTCACATTAGTAACTGAACCAGAGGTCTTTAGCTTCCTCTATGGAGATCTTATTCAATCAAACTATAAGAAAATGAGATTTTAAAACCACTGTTGTTCTCTGATACCCTGAGCCCATGTGACAAAATCCTCCATGAATGTTGAGAACAGAAGACACCATCAAAGAACATGATGGGGATTAACTTCCTGTTAGATGTGAATATTTTTGGTACATGTGATCACAGATGTTACTGTACGTTCCCTAAATGTCAAAAAGTAGAGCTGTGTGTTATTCTGCTTTGTGTTATTACTGATTGGCTACCTCAATTGAGATACCAAAAAAAGAAAAGATTAGCAAATAAAAAGGTCAATTGCATTGAAAATTTAAGTCCATAAGTAAAGAAGTGATATCCAAATTAAATTATTTTCTTATCTCTCTGAGGAGGAGTCAATGTAAATCTCTGATGTGTTCCTCCTCTACTTATGTGAGTGCAGAGAGGACGACAGAGAACAGTGGACACACAGTTGAACATGATGGACTATAGGACAGGACTGCTGCTTTTTACTGTCTGCTGGGCAGGTGATGATCATCACTCATCTTTACTCTAAAAAGTGTTCTGAAAGTGTCACATCTGATGGTTTTCTTTTCTGTCTCTTCAGGTGTTGATGGTCAGACTCTGACAGAATCTGAAGCAGTGGTTAAAAGGCCTGGAGAATCCCACAGACTGACCTGTTCAGCCTCTGGATTCACATTCAGCGACTACCATATGAGCTGGGTCAGACAGGCTCCTGGAAAAGGACTGGAGTGGATCGCCTGGGTTGAGAGTGATAATGACAGAAAATTCTACTCTCAGTCAGTTAAAGGCCGGTTCACCGCCTCCAGAGACAACAGCAGACAGCAGCTGTATCTGCAGATGAACAGTCTGAAGACTGAAGATTCTGCTGTTTATTATTGTGCCAGAGACCCACAGTGACACAGGAGGAAGTAACGCTGTACAAAAACTCAACGTGTCAAACAGTACTCTCTCTGTGTTTTTTATTTATAGAATAAGCTTCAGTTTGATGTGAAAAAAAATAAAGTTTCACTTCTTGTGCATCTCTGGTATTCTTCCACATTTTATTCAAGTAGTGTGAAAACATCAAATATTTAGTGGATCTGACTATAAACGTGAATCTGCTTGTTTGAAGCAGCTGGTCCTTGTAACTTTTAACTAAGGGAATGTGTCTGTTTCTCCTTGATTGATAAAAAGGGAGATTTTAACACCTATTAAAATTATGTATTCAAGAGACATTTTAAATACCTATGCTCTGAGGATTTTCATTTTCTGTTCACACACTTAAAACAAAATAGTGATAATAGGCCATGTTTACACAACAATGATTTCATCCTAGTAATAATTACCATAGACACCAGCCTGGTAGAAAAAATATTTTAAATCACTTACTGAAACCCGAAGCCCCCCATAAATGAAGAGGCATCACTCACAGAGAGTGTTATACGTATAGGGAGGGGTGGGTCAGAGTAACTCTGCTGCAGAATGAGCATGTTTAGACGACCTGCAGAAAAGATCATGTTGGGGCTTTAAGCAGTGATGCAACAAGAACAAATAGACTGCTGTGTATTACTGTGTGAGATTTACCCACTGATAAAAGAGGCCAGAAGAAAAATAAAACCTGACGAAATGCATTTTTACAAACTCCAACTACGGTGGCCCTGAAGTGCAAAACACAACAACAAATAAGAAAACAAAAACACAAATCACAAAACACAACGTCAAATAAGAAAACACAACCACAAATCAAAAAACACAACAACAAATAAGAAAACACAAAAAAAAATAAGAAAACACAACAACAAATCAAAAAACACAACAACAAATAACAAAACACAACCACAAATCAAAAAACACAACAACAAATCAAAAAACACAACAACAAATCAAAAAACACAACAACAAATCACAAAATACAACCACAAATCACAAAACACAACAACAAATAATAAAACACAACAACAAATCAAAAAACACAACAACAAATCAAAAAACACAACAACAAATCAAAAAACACAACAACAAATCACAAAACACAACCACAAATCACAAAACACAACAACAAATAACAAAACAGAACCACAAATCAAAAAACACAACAACAAATAACAAAACAGAACCACAAATCACAAAACACAACAACAAATAACAAAACAGAACCACAAATCAAAAAACACAACAACAAATAACAAAACACAACCACAAATCAAAAAACACAACAACAAATAACAAAACAGAACCACAAATCACAAAACACAACAACAAATAAGAAAACACAACAACAAATCAAAAAACACAACGACATTAACTTTAACCGGAAAAGGTAGGTACCTGCAGTCGACAAGCATCGTCGCTGATTGGACGAACGCAATGTCCGTCTTTTTAACCAGAAGCATGCTGCTTCCGCGAGTTGATTTCAATACATGAGCGAAACCGGAGAATCAGACTCTCTACTCTCAGAGAATATTTTGATGCAGGCCATACATATGAGGTAATATTGGATATGCTGTCAACCTTTCACAACATTCATATGAGTATCCGTACGCTAAAGACACGTTTAAAAGAAGCAGGTTTGTACAGACGACGGAACTATTCTCCACTAGCCGAGGTTCAGACTGAGCTGCAGGGCAACTCTTCGGCTATCGGACTGTGGCAAGTTCTTCAACAAAAACACAAACTACGTGTGAAACGAGAAGTAGTAATGAGCTTGTTGAAACAACTAAATCCACATGGGACGGCTTTGAGAACACGCCGGAGGTTTACAAGACAGACATATCATTCCATGGTTCCGAACTACAGATGGCATGCAGATGGCTATGACAAACTGAAACCCTTTGGATCGGCCCTCTCAGGATGTATAGATGGCTTTTCAAGAAGAATAATGTGGCTTCTTTGTGGAAATACTAACAACAACCCATCTGTCATCGCTCACAATTATATTAATTGTATATTAAAAGTGTTGGTGTGATCCCAATGAGATTCAGAACTGACCTCGGAACAGAAAATGGGATAATGGCAGCAATACAATGTGCCCTCCGCCATGCACATACGGACTACTATGGAGGCTCGTCAAGCCACAGTTACAGCTCATCAACAGGGAATCAGCGTATCGAGTCATGGTGGTCCTTTTTCAGAAGAGGAAGGTATGTAACTATGTATTGCCTAGTGATCAGATCAAACTGAGAAGTGGTGACTATTACGAATTATTGTTTTCAGACCACTCTGATGCTGATAACATTCCTCATCTCAGCCTTCTAGATTATTCAATCAATTCAAAATTTCTCCTTGTGTGTAAAAAAACAACAACAACTTTGCATTTAATGTATTCCTAGGTCTCAGTTTTGGATGGACCTGTTTGGAGACCTAAGAGACTCTGGACACTTCAACGGTTGCCATGAACACCAGTGCTTACTGAGAATCTGCTTCAGTAATGTTCTGCAGAAAGACCTGGATGAATGTACGGACCTCTGGAACAAGGAAGATTCGACCATCCAGACTTGCCTCATGTCCTGGAGGGATTCCAAACGATTTGTTGCCTCACAGATAATCCACATCAACTCAGAGTTAAATGATCATAAACTGAATATTGTATTATAACAAATTGCACTGCACTCGTAACTATATTTGGATTATTGTATATTTTTGTAAATTATATTATTTAATATAATTTATAGGCTAGTTGTCCTGCCTTTGTTTACTTTCACATTTCTGTATCAACAAGCAAACACATCTTATTAACTATGGCCATTTCAATCTACATTTCTAATATCTTGGTAAAAACCCTTTCATAATTCTATAATTGTCTGAATTTGCAGGTTTGGTTCAAGGGACTGTGGATTTGCTGTTGAAGACAGGGAACTAAATGTGTTTCAGGAGACCAGGCAAACAATTGATTCATGCGGTGACCCAGACATTCAGGTTTATCTACAGCAGGCTGTGGAACAATAAATGGATTACAGCAGCCACAAAATAGCTGGGCTATAGATGTGGACTATACTGAAGCCCTTACCACATATTCCATGTTACAGTAAACTGAGAAAAAAAATGCATACATTACTGATTGGACTGTAAGTGCTTATATTTTGGGAACTACTGAGTCTTAATTGTGAACTGACATATAAGTGACATAAAGGGTTTTAATTGTTAATAAAAAGATGATCTACCAAAATTCTCAAATGTGGTACTTTCAATTTTCAGGTTTGGTAACTGGAATTCTTGCAAGCACAAAATATTTTATTCTGTGTGAACTGATATCATTATTTACACTACATGTAGAACATCTAGTAGACAGTTTCCTTGTATAGTATGCCATGTTAACAGCAGATACTGTGCATTAATGCTACAGAAGTCACAAGCGAAATAATTCACAACACAATTGACATCTGTACATACCAGTATTTTACTGTCATAAAGGTATTTGTTTTATTTATTGAAAACCAACATCTGTTGCTGGAAAAAAAATGCAGAATACATCATATTTGTTAGTAAATACACTGTCATAGCATTTTTTTCGAATGAGAGTAAGCCATGAAAACAAAGAAACAGCAAAAAAAAAAACAAGGAGCTAAAATCAGGACAAGAACTGTGAAGTGTGAACCGTCTCCAAGGTTTGAAAACGTCTAAATACATTAACAGATAAGGGGCCCGTTTCTGAAAGAAGGTTGAACAAACCCTCAGTCTAACCCTGAGCTCTGAGTTGATTTACTCTCAGATGGGAAACTCTGAGTTTTCAGTTTCAGATCAGCAGATTTTAATTTGTTAAATAAACGCTGAGTATGTCCACTCGGTGTTCAGCGCGTGCACCACAACGATAAAAAGCCAACATGAATGGAGCCCCGATACTACGATTCACCATGGCAACAGGTGACAAAAAAAGAGATCCTCCTACTTTAATCATCTCAAAATACATCAATATCTTCATGTGGCCACAGGCTACGGCGAATATGAACAGGTTTTAAGAAGGAAAAAAAAGTAAAACTGCTGCAGTGCAGCGGCAAAGGAGAGAGAAGTGGTGTAAGAGAAAATGAATGTAGCCTCTAATTCCCTACGGAGTAATGCAGCCCCTTCATACCGACTTAAAGACATGTTATGTTCGATAAAATAGTTCGTTTTATACGTTGTAGTAGGCTATTGCCACCCTAACATATCATATTAAAACAACCTGGATTTTTATTCAGTTACCGTAGTAACTGACTCAGAGGTAAAGTAACCTCTCCCTCTGAAACAGGCTTGTAAGTGACTGCCTCAGAGTCAGAGTGTTAATCAGCAATCACAGGGGATAATACAATCACTCTTAATGGATGTAAAATCTGGTAACCTCTTGCCACGACCACTGCAAAAGTTTGGCCATACCTTTTCTGGAAGCTCTTTGCCACAATTTGGGCAATACATCATGAATTTTAAATCTCTGCTTACTTCGTTGACATTTCTCTGCCTGGCTCCCAAATGCGTATGAAGCATTTACTTCCGGTTAAAAAGACGGACATTGCGTTCGTCCAATCAGCGACGATGCTTGTCGACTGCAGGTACCTACCTTTTCCGGTTAAAGTTAATGTCGTTGTGTTTTGTGATTTGTTGTTGTGTTTTGTAATTTGTGGTTGTGTTTTGCACTTCAGGGCGACCGTAGTCAACAGAGGGCGATAAAAGATCAAACGTATAATGGCAGAGCATTGTGACAAAGTCTCTTAAAGCTCAATCACAAGAAGGAAACATTCAGCAGCAGTTGATTCGGTGGGTTCATCCTAACTGTTGGTTTTAAATCATAGAGACAATAATAAAAAGCTTTGTGACCTGCAGGCTGTCACTTCATTGAAGCTGGTGACGTCTAAAGTTGTGTTTCTCTCTCGTCAGAATTTAGCTGACAGTAAAACTACTTTGTGACATTAAATACATTGAAAAAAAGATTTATCAAAATGTCTTGATGTTTACAAAAAATCCAATCTCCAGTGTTTCAGTATCACGTCCTGGACTGTGACTCGACTTGAAAACAAGCACTGGTGATTCAAACCTGACTTCAGCATTGACTGCATTCAGACTTGGAATTTGAGAAAATGTCTCATATTTATTGATTGAAAAAGACTGTTGATTTTTTTGATTCTAAAATGTATTCACTTTCAAGCATGTGCTGGCACGAGTGTTCACCTGCATGTGAATATTGTCTCTGTAAGGATGCAGAAAAAGGAAAAACAAATTGTGCAGATATCTATCAAGGATTCATCCAGAAAAGTAACTCAGTTAACGGGGTCATGACTCTGACGTGACTCTGTTTCTTCGACTCATACTCCAGATTTGGTGATTCCACAACAACACTGCCTATCTCATTGTTATACCCTTTTATTTGGCTAAGTTATTTAAACACAGATTAACATCACCATGACAACAGGTAAACATGTTAAATTTGTTTACTAGTGAAATTATCAAATTCAACCAGACAGAAACTGAGACCCAAGTTCATTCAGTCCATGTGAGGAGGAGTCAATGTAAATCTCTGATGTGTTCCTCCTCTACTTATGTGAGAGCAGAGAGGACGACAGAGAACAGTGGACACACAGTTGAACATGATGGACTATAGGACAGGACTGCTGCTTTTTACTGTCTGCTGGGCAGGTGATGATCATCACTCATCTTTACTCTAAAAAGTGTTCTGAAAGTGTCACATCTGATGGTTTTCTTTTCTGTCTCTTCAGGTGTTGATGGTCAGACTCTGACACAATCTGAAGCAGTGGTTAAAAGGCCTGGAGAATCCCACAGACTGACATGTTATGCCTATGGGTTTACAATGAGCAGCTATGATATGAACTGGGTCAGACAGGCTCCTGGAAAAGGACTGGAGTGGATCGCCTGGGTTGAGAATGATAATAACAGAAAAAGCTACTCTCAGTCAGTTACAGGCCGGTTCACCGCCTCCAGAGACAACAGCAGACAGCAGGTGTATCTGCAGATGAACAGTCTGAAGACTGAAGATTCTGCTGTTTATTATTGTGCCAGAGACCCACAGTGACACAGGAGGAAGTATCGCTGTACAAAAACTCAACGTGTCAAACAGTACTCTCTCTGTGTTTTTTATTTATAGAATAAGCTTCAGTTTGATGTGAAAAAAATAAAGTTTCAGTTCTTGTGCATCTCTGGTATTCTTCCACATTTTATTCAAGTAGTGTGAAAACATCAGATATTTAATGGATCTGACTATACAGGGAATGTGTCTGTCTCTCCTTGATTAATAAAAAGGGAGATTTTAACACCTATTAAAATTATGTATTCAAGAGACATTTTAAATATCAACGCTCTGAGGATTTTCATTTTCTGCGCACACACTTAAAACAAAATAGTGATAATAGGCCATGTTTACACAACAATGATTTCATCCTAGTAATAATTACCATAGACACCAGCCTGGTAAAAAAGAAAAAAACACTTGTGCAAACCCAAAGCACACCATAAATGAAGAGGCATCACTCACAGAGAGTGTTATACGTATAGGGAGGGGTGGGTCAGAGTAACTCTGCTGCAGAATGAGCATGTTTAGACGACCTGCAGAAAAGATCATGTTGGGGCTTTAAGCAGTGATGCAACAAGAACAAAGAACAAATAGACTGCTGTGTATTACTGTGTGAGATTTACCCACTGATAAAAGAGGCCAGAAGAAAAATAAAACCTGACGAAATGCATTTTTACAAAGGCCAACAGAGGGCGATAAAAGATCAAACATATAATGGCAGAGCATTGTGACAAAGTCTCTTAAAGCTCAAACACAAGAAGGAAACATTCAGCAGCAGTTGATTCGGTGGGTTCATCCTAACTGTTGGTTTTAAATCATAGAGACAATAATAAAAAGCTTTGTGACCTGCAGGCTGTCACTTCATTGAAGCTGGTGACGTCTAAACTTGTGTTTCTCTCTCGTCAGAATTTAGCTGACAGTAAAACTACTTTGTGACATTAAATACATTGAAAAAAAGATTTATCAAAATGTCTCAAAAAATCCAATCTCCAGTGTTTCAGTATCACGTCCTGGACTGTGACTCGACTTGAAAACAAGCACTGGTGATTCAAACCTGACTTCAGCATTGACTGCATTCAGACTTGGAATTTGAGAAAATGTCTCATATTTATTGATTGAAAAAGACTGTTGATTTTTTTGGTTCTAAAATGTATTCACTTTCAAGCATGTGCTGGCACGAGTGTTCACCTGCATATGAATATTGTCTCTGTAAGGATGCCAAAAAAGGAAACACAAATTGTGCAGATATCTATCAAGGATTCATCCAGAAAAGTAACTCAGTTAACGGGGTCATGACTCTGACGTGACTCTGTTTCTTCGACTCATACTCCAGATTTGGTGATTCCACAACAACACTGCCTATCTCATTGTTATACCCTTTTATTTGGCTAAGTTATTTAAACACAGATTAACATCACCATGACAACAGGTAAACATGTTAAATTTGTTTACTAGTGAAATTATCAAATTCAACCAGACAGAAACTGAGACCCAAGTTAATTCAGTCCATGTGAGGAGGAGTCAATGTAAATCTCTGATGTGTTCCTCCTCTACTTATGTGAGTGCAGAGAGGACGACAGAGAACAGTGGACACACAGTTGAACATGATGGACTATAGGACAGGACTGCTGCTTTTTACTGTCTGCTGGGCAGGTAAACATCTTACTGCTTGAGTCAATCCATCGTTCAACCTTTCAAACTAACCAACTGCCTTCTTGTTTTTCTTTCCAGGTGTTAAAGCTCAGACTCTGACAGAATCTGAACCAGTGGTTAAAAGGCCTGGAGAATCCCACAGACTGACCTGTTCAGCCTCTGGATTCACATTCAGCAGCTACTATATGAACTGGGTCAGACAGGCTCCTGGAAAAGCACTGGAGTGGATTGCCTGGGTTGAGAATGATAATGACAGAAAATACTACTCTCAGTCAGTTACAGGCCGGTTCACCGCCTCCAGAGACAACAGCAGACAGCAGCTGTATCTGCAGATGAACAGTCTGAAGACTGAAGATTCTGCTGTTTATTATTGTACCAGGCAGCCCCACAGTGACACAGGAGGAAGTAATGCTGTGAAAAAACAGTCAAAGTAGCATTTCACATTACATCAGTAACCTCACTGACTGGGATGTGTTCAATAAATTCACAGAATCCTTTGCTATTTATGTCTAGTGGACCTATGGAACTTGTTCAATTCAGAATCAGGGATATACTCCTTAACATACAGACTCAGACCAAGATGGACTGATTCCAAAACCAAAAGCTGATTCGGCTACAAAGTAATGAGAAAATGATAAACCTGATGTAGGAGTTATTACTCTCTCTACATTAAATGGATTGGTTTACTGCTCCTCTCTCTTACACTGCTAATGTCAACCAGAAGTATATCAGCAGTTCTTCATTTTATTGAATTACATTTTAAAAGGATACTCAACAGGAATAAAGCACAGACATACTTTCCCTGTCAGAATAATTTCTAGGTTTGTAATTACTGTAGGCTTCACCACTTGGACGAAAAATCAATACCCACAAACATCCAGACCTCTTAAATCTTCACTAAGGATCCTGGAAAGGACTTTTAAACCAAACGTTAAACAACAACAAATGAAAACCAAATAAATGAACAGACAAATAAAACTATAGCCTTTTCTTTCTCAATGCTGGGTCCTTAAAGCTTGAGAGGGCAGATACAGGTTTGTGTGTGAAGGCATGTGCTCCCCTCTTATTGTTGTATGAACTGACAAAACTGCGTCCTGCCGACTCACTCAGCTGTGTATTACTGAGTCTGTGTACGCTCCACTGACACAAATCACCAAAAGACCAGCACAACTAATCCAGAGCAATGCAGTGCAACCACACATAATGTTGACTTTATAAAGACAACACAATCTGATAAGTATGATGTGAGGAATCTTTATGTATTCACAGAACAATAGAGGATTTTTGTTTTACCTGTACATGAGGAAGAATAGCGTGCTATAAACCCAATCAGACTTCCACTGCAGCCGACATCAGTACAGAAAAAAATGTAGAGAAGCTTGATTTTTCCTGAATATTTATAGATTAATGTTGTGTATTGTGATCCCAAGAAATGCTTGAGGAAACATTTAATTCAGTGCTCATGGAATCGGGTAGAAAATGTCATCTGATAACATATCTACATTAACAATATAGCTTCCAATCTCAAACACACAAACTACAATATCCCCTTTTTCATATCAAGATGAAAAGTAAGAGATTATCATTTAGGGAAAAAACATGACTGTGATATTTTAGAGTTTGTTCTGTTGCTGAAGAGATTCTCTTCTTATGGAAATGTATCAGTCACAGTTTCTCTTTTGAACCTGTAGAGGGAGGTCTATGCAAACTCGTCCTCTCTTATAAACACACCGTCAGTAACTTGTGGCAGATCAATCGGACAGTTCTGAACACTTTTGAAAATCTGAGATCAGACAGCACTGAACAGAGGAATGGGTAAAAGTAGTATCTGGAGTTTATTACTTGTAGTTACTATTCATGGTGAGACAATCCATCCTGCTTTAATACTTTGTGTAAATGTCAAACCTTTTTTTCAAGTTTTGTTGATAATGATCAATATTTCTATGACAACAGGAGTTTGGAGTGAGATCAGACTGGAGCAGTCTCCCTCTGAGGTGAAAAGACCTGGAGAGACAGTGAAGATGTCATGTATCATATCTGGGTACAGCATGACCAGCAACTATATCCACTGGATCCGACAGAAACCAGGGAGAGCTCTGGAGTGGATTGGGTGGATGGATGCTGGCAGCAATTCTGCTAGCTATGCAAGCTCCTTTCAAAGTCGCTTCAGTATGACAGAAGATGTGCCCAGCAGCACTCAGTTCCTCCAGATCCAGACACTGACAGCAGCAGATTCTGCTGTTTACTTCTGTGCTCGTGAAGACACAGTGAGTGAGGACAGTGGAGCAGCTGCACAAAAACCTCCACAGAGAATCAGCAGTGTGGTCTCAATCATATCTGTTTTTTCATACCATCCTACTAAGAGTTATTGATTTGATGTACCAAGAAAAAGAGGACATGAGACAAGTCTACAGTGTTCACTTAATTACGGTATTTAAACAGACCCAACATAAATCAAGTGTGAAATCCAGTGTAAGCAAGCAGTTGGCAACATTTGGCAATAGTGGCAAGATCGGAAGAATCCTGGCTGGGCAGAGAAAGTAAAATAAATAATTAGAGCCCAATAGATGAATCAGCCAGCCAATAATGTCGGCCGATATTTTGTTTACTATTAAAAATAGATATAAAGACATTTACTATTGGTATTGGCTAAAGTTATTGCAGATATGTGTCGATATCACTACAGTTATTCACCAGTCAAATCGCCTTTTAGTTGAGTGTCATTGTATTACACTATCAGTTCTCTTTCACCAGCAGAGGGCGTTCTTTGGATTACAACAAGCATTATTACTCCAGAGAGTCAAGTGATGCACGTCCATGCACAGTTACTTTTCAGTTCAGTGAGCATCTTGTCTTCTTGAAATATCTTTTCCACAAGTGTTATCACTGCATTTGAGGTATAAACAAAATACATTCGTATATATCTATATGATCTATCCAGCTCTACAAACAGAAAATACATTTAAGAAAGATATCGGCCAATATATCAGTACCAGTTTTTTTTCTCTTCCTAATATTGATATCTGTATCGGCCCCGAAAATCACTTATTGCTCAGGTCCTACGAACAATCACAACAACCACAACAGATAATACTGACTTATGGTTACAATGCAAATTATGTGTAATATAAGTGTATATATGATTAAACTTATATGAATAATTGCAGTCAATCAGGTCTCATATTCTTCTTTTCTCTTTTACTGCCTGGTCACTGATGGAATTTATTTCCAGTTCCTGTGAGCAGTTTCTTTAGCTTGTTATTGAACGGACTAAAAGTAATATTCCTAACAACATCCTACAAAAGCAAATGAGATGATCTGGAAGAAGATTGTTAGTTTTTTTATTCTTTGTAATCTCTTTCACCGCAGGGTGTTTGTCAGGAAAGACGATATACAGCACTCTGCCAAACTCCACACAAATGATTCATGAGCGATCTTTTGATGGTTAAAAGACAGCAGGAGGATTTATTTTATCAGACAATACAACTTTTCTCCAGCACGGGACAAGATCAGCATAAAGAGAAGCCATGCAGCGTTGACAAATATCAAACACAAATGAAAAGTTCTTCACTGTCAATTTAAGCTAGCAGAGATGAAGGAAAATCTCCTAAAATGAGGTAAACAGTGAAAGTTTCAGAGTCAACATCCTCAAGTAATCTCTAAAATCTCTAAATATCAATAATGCTTTCCCAATCCACTCAACACATATTCATTGAGGTAAAAAGACTTTCACAATCCTTTCAGATGAAAATATGTTTGCATGTTTTCCCAAACTGATTGTTACAAATCTGACACAGAGTACAGGATCAACTCATTTTATGTTCTTTGTGTCTAACCAGCCTTGAAAACTCCATTCATTTAAAAACACATCTAGTGTAGAGAGATGAAGCAGAATCTACATTTCAATCATGTTTTTTTCCAAAGCAACAAACATCAGAGAGTATGTACAACACAAGCAAGGATCTAGAGAAGAGGAAGCAACGTCTGGTTCAGACTGCACCAGTCAAATGATGTTGAAACTGACGTTGAATCTTCATGCTTTTCATTTTTAGATATGTGAGGTGTGGCAATGCAAATGTTCCCCTTTTCCATTGCTTTTAATCTCCCTGCAACTTGAGGATACACCAATCCAACAACCAGATTTACACACATTTTTACAATGACTTTATTGTAATGTAGTGTTTAACGTTTCTCATGCTATCAGTTTCTGGTAAATACACACACATATATAGCCTTGTCTTTGTATGTGTCAGGGTTTGTGTGTGGCTCTGTTCTGATCAGTCTGTTTTTCTCCACAGTGGTGTGCAGTCAGACTCTGACTGAGTCTGAACCGGTGGTAAAAAGTCCTGGAGAATCCCACAAACTCACCTGTACGTACACAGGAATATCAGATTCCAGCGCTGATATCAGCTGGATCAGACAGGCTGAAGGAAAAGGACTGGAGTGGGTGTCCCACATTTCTGCTCCGAGTGGAAGCAAGAAATATTATTCCACGTCAGTCAAGAATCGCTTCAGCATATCAAGAGACAACGATGTGGACCAGGTGTATCTGCACATGAACAGCCTGACAGCTGAAGACTCTGCTGTTTATTATTGTGCCAGAGCCCCACAGTGATACAGGAAGTCAGAGAGCTGTACAAAAACTGCTGCAGATGTTACTGTGACTGACTAATGACTCACTGAAAGTTATGTAAAAAACAAACAAAAAAACAACAGTTTTTGTTTAGATTCACTCTTTTTTTTAAACACCATGCCCTGACCGCAAGTTATCCTCCACAGATACAAATTGAAGTAGGAATAGTTCCAACACTAGGAAATGGAGAATGGTAAATGGACTTGAGCTTGTATAGCATTTGTATAGTCTTCTGACTACTAGTGCTTTTACACCCAAGGTCACACATACACATCACACACTGATGGTAGAGGCTGCTATGTAAAGAGACCATCAGTATTAACTCATCCATTCATACACATCACACACTGATGGTAGAGGCTGCTATGTAAAGTGACCATCAGTATTAACTCATCCATTCATACACATCACACACTGATGGTAGAGGCTGCTATGTAAAGAGACCATCAGTATTAACTCATCCATTCATACACATCACACACTGATGGTAGAGGCTGCTATGTAAAGTGACCATCAGTATTAACTCATCCATTCATACACATCACACACTGATGGTAGAGGCTGCTATGTAAAGAGACCATCAGTATTAACTCATCCATTCATACACATTCACACACCGAAGAAGCAGCAGTAGCAACTCAGGGTTAAATGTCTTGCCCAAGGACACATAGGCTATGTAGCTGCAGGAGCTGGGGATCAAACCCCGACCTTTCAGTTCAGAGACAGCCTACTCTACCACTAAGCCACAGCTGCCATACTCATGACTGATCCCTCCAATTGACTTATGGTCCATGCAAACGTATTAAATTAACTTGCAAACTTATTACATTTTTAATTCTCATTACAAAATGTTTGATCATTTGTTTTGATATTTAGAAAATAAAATATATTTTTAACAATAGATTCCTAAAATAAAAGATTGTGATGCTTTAGTTTGAGGATTATCATAGATAATAGATGAATAGGCATCATCTTCTATTTACCATCATCTGAATTCTTGTTTCTCAAATATTCAGATTAATATGCATACATAAGCCAAAGTATCACAATGATTCATTATGACAAATTATCAATTACAAGATGAAGAAAATTATAGAATTTAAGTTCAGTGTGATTGTTACCCACTGCTAATAATAAACGTTTCCTGACGCTCCATACAGGAAACAGTGTTTAGTTTTTGTATGAGGCTTTATCACGGTGTTATTTGGGGTGGGCACTGTGATATACAGCTGTACAAAAACCTGAGAGCAACAATCTTAAACTATCCTATTTTAAAGATGGACAAAAGGGGACTGGACAAAATATCTCACATTGAACTATAAGGAAACTAATGTGTAATGGTTTTTATAAGCAGATTTTTAGGTAAAAGTTGTTTATTTAGTAGTTTGAAGTCGTAGGTAGTTCATGTATGTAAATGTTATTCTTAGTAAATCTCAACTTTAAAAAGAGTCAAAGACTCAACATGAACATACGCTTATAGGGGGACACTAGAGTTTCCTACAGATCAGGACTTGGTGGTTTTCAAACCTTTAATAAGGTGTTTTTCTGGTTCTTCAGGTTTTTGTTGAAGCATTGAGTTGAGATGTATCACTGTGCTTACTTTGACTACTGGGGTCAAGGGACTGCAGTCACCATTAATTCAGGTAAGTCACTTTAAAACCTTTTTAGTGATTACTATATTTATCTTTTTTTAAACTGATTTTTGATGCTTGAGAAGTTGGACCCGGTCGTAATGTTTAGGTTTACAAATAGCAGAATCAGAAAGCAGAGACAGTTGGTTGGTAATGCAGCTGTTTCCTTGAAAGCATTAGAAAACGGCTTTCTTGGCATTACAACTCTCTGCAGGACAGGGTTTTAAGTAAACATGACTTTGTCTGGATTTTAACTGCTGCTGGTGAGGACCTCAGAATGTTTTCCCCACATTAATATTCACCAACTTTTTATTTTGTGGATATTCACAAGACCTCATACTGTGTGATGAGAGGTAAGACTACCGTTGAGCTGAGATATATTTAAGTTTTCTGTGTTTCAATAGGAGGTCTCTGTGTGAAAGTATGAAATAAATATAAAGTAAATTGCAGGAAAATTTACCTTCATGAGACTTTATTTTCACAATGAAGATTAAATTGTTGATCGTTGATATTGAGAGCATAGCTCATAAAATAACTTTCTCCCACAAATTGGCAACTATTAAACAATAGGCTTACATAAATATTCTAAATACTCATTTAATACATTATATATACAAATTATATTATTATCATGACATCTTAAGGTTTTGCTTATGTGAGGTTCTTTCATTAGTATGTTCACCTCCAATCCGTTGACTTGTGTAGACCAGACAAACAAAAATAAGATGTATGTTAGATTTTCTCATATTGTTTTCAAAATATTGTCTTATATTTGTTTACTGTGCAAGCTGGCTAAATAAATTCAAAAAGTTGAAAGGTGTGAGGATTTCTGGAATCAACTTTATTTACATTTTTATTTAATCAGATTCTTTATTAAGTATAATTTTTAAAAAAATATATTATTCAAACATTTTTTCATAAAGGTAAAAATTCACAATACCTCCATTTTCCATCTATTAAAGACAATCTGGAATCCACGATTATGTGAGTTTTAATAAAGATGGGAAATTATTTTTTAATACTTTATAGACTGAATAAATAAAATATTGGGGGGAAAAATTGCCGCTTAAAACAAAACATCAAAATAATGTAAAACAATGAGATAGTTATGAGATAGGGGCGGGCAGTAGCTCAGTCTGTAGGGACTTTGGTTGGGAAGCGGAGGGTCAGCAGCTCATTCCCCCTCACTCTGACTATTTGATTGATTGATCTAACATAGAGCACTTTGGGTCTGCCTTTTGTAATTCTGTCATTAAAATATCAAATCTATTTTGTTTACATTTAAAAAAGGCAGTTGTGATAATAATCAGTAATTTCTATTAATTTGGCTTTATAAAATCTTTTCTAAAGGAACTGCACCGACTCTGTTCCCTGTGGTTCAATGCGGCTCTGGGACTGGAAATCAAATCACTGTTGGTTGTCTGGCTCATGACTTCACCCCAAAGAGTACTTTCCAGTGGACGGATGCCAGCGGGACCAGTTTAACTTCTGTACAATATTCTACAACTGTCAATGACAACAAATTCACAGGTCTTAGTCTGGCCCGAGTATCCAAATCTGACTGGGGTTCAGGGAAATCTTTTAACTGTTCTATGACGTATCCTGGAGGATCCCAAAGTGTCAAAGTTGAAAGTAGGTGATTTTTAACCTTTTACTTCATCCATATACATTTTCTTGTTTTTAGCATTTATTTATTTAAGTTTTACATTTAGCCCCAAGATTCTAATATAATGTATTTCTGATGAAATCTAAAAATATTTCCCTCTCTCCCCCCTTTCCCACATACAAATTGAAAAGACAACACACTCCCTCCAAAGTTAACGTTGGTATCAGTGCCAAGAGAAGACATTCGGGCTCTGATGTGTTCAATTGATGATTTTTTTCCCAATGAATTGACGGTAAAATGGAAGAAAAATGAAATAGAAGAAACTGGCTTCACTACTTGGCCCCCCAAATCATTCAGGAACACATTTTCAGCTGTCAGTGTTCTGAATGTGAGGAACACAGACTGGGACAGTAAAGCCGTGTACACATGTGAGGTGACACACAAAGGCACAACATATATGAAGAAGGCCTCAAAAGGTAAAAGTCTAATACAATCCTATCATAATGCTGCTGTTTATTTACTACAACTAAACTGTAAACAATAATACAGTATCAAGGTGATACGAGATGAATTCCTCTAACTCTCTTTTTTTGTAGCTGCTGTCACATTGGCCCTTAACCAACCAAGTCCCAAAGAATTGTTCAACAACAACCAGGCAAAGTTGGACTGTATCGTTTCTGGACAAGACAGTAGTGTTGTAAACGACATGAGAATAACTTGGCAAATTAATGAACACAATGTGTCTGATGGCATTACTTTGACGGAAAATTCCGGAAATGGTCAACACAGCAAAATCAGCACGTTGACTCGGCGTCTCTCAGAGTGGCAGACAGTCAACAAAGTGAGATGTTCTGCCATGAGAGACAATATGACACCAGTAATTCAAGACCTGACTGTCCATAAAGGAGGTACAGTATGTTACTTACACGTGAATATAAATCCTGTAAATGAACGTCCTTCTCTAAATCAAATGTCTCTTTCAGATTGGAAGAAAACAAAAGTGACCGTCCACGTCCTCCCAGAGGAGGAAATCAGCAAAGGAAACGAGGTCACTCTAGTGTGCCTGGTCTCCAGTCTTGAACAGCAGGATTACTACATCGCCTGGTCTGAGTACATCGGACAAAAGACTGGAAACTATGTTGATGGCATTAACTTCCCACCTCAGAAGACCCAACAAGGCTACTCAGTAACAAGTATTTACTACACAACCAAGGACAAGTGGAACAACCACACGTACACGTGCAACGTCTGGCCTGCTGGCAGCAATAGTTCCATGAATCCACAGCCAGTGTCTAAGGCCCAGGGTAACTCCTTAGAATGTGACATACAGAAGACTTAGCTCTAAATGTTGTTTTTTTAGTGCTCATGTGTTCTGCTGTCTGTGTTTGCAAACCATGTGATGTTAAAACGCGCACCCTGTGATGTCACCAGTGTCTGTCATTGTAAAAAACAACATCCATGTCTCAATTTTGTTCTGTTTGTCATAAAATGGTGTTTTAATCTGTCTTTGTCAAGTGATCTAACAGCCTGATATGTGTGCTGAGTGTTTCAAATAAATGTTGCATTGAGAAAAAGTTTGTTACATATTCATGAATGAATTATAACATCAAACAAATTGAAGAACAAGCACAAAACAGCAGGGTTTTTTATGTTGCTGTTTCACTATGCAACATGAGAAATTACCATATAACATGTCAAAGAGAGAGAAACACTAGTGTATATGCACTATTCCATAACGTACAAAGACTATGTTAAGATACACAGACACACACACAGACACCTCTCATCTAACCACCTCTTATATTTTCCTTCAGAGTCAAAAGTGAGTGGGGGTGAATACTACATACATGATGCCGTTGAAGAGGATGAGTTCAGCAGCTTGTGGTCCACAGCCGCCTCTTTCATATTCCTCTTCATAGCCTCTCTCTTCTATAGCATGATAATCAGCCTAGTCAAGGTAAAGGCTTTTTCTGCACATTAGTTTTACCGACTTATACAGTATGTTGTATTATAGTTTTACTATCATTGGAAGGTATGAAATCAATGTCAGTGATGTAAGCGATATAAATACTACTTACAAACTCATGAGCATCATTTTTTCTGCGGGTGTAAAAACTTCTTCAGATCTTCACAGACCAGAATGTGCAGGATATGAAAAGACACTACACATTTAGAGACATGGACGTGAAAGTTAGATGAATCTATTTGTACATGTGATGGATTACAAACCCTTCTGGTTCAGATGTATTTCAAATGAATCTACCCGTTAAGCTAAAGGAAATTTGACATGTTAAAAAAAAAAAAAAAGGCTGTGAAGTTTACCTTCTGAGTGGAGAATTGAATGTGGTTGATTGACCTAATTCAAAGGTAGATTACTTTAAAATGCAAAAAAAGCCTGTGTCCATTAACGCCTATTTTATTTGTTCTGGCAGCGTTCACAACCTCAATTTCAGAGCTTCTCTCACTGAGCTCTCACGGCGCTCACTGTTGCTAGGCTCAAGGCACTACTGCGTCTGTCTGTAGTGACCATAAGGTCTGTTTTAAAATGCTTTGTATGTCTAATATGAACTTTTATTCAAGAAAATATCACCAAGGAAACGTAAAAACGCCGTAAATGAATCATATTCTTGCACAAGCAGCAGACTTTTCAAATCACGCCACTGTTCAGCAATGTGTCATTGACAAGTTAAATGAATGTATTTTTTAATATTGTTTTCCTTTATTTTTCAGATAAGGAGTCAATAAGGGATGGAACGGATGCACAACACAGACAAGTAAATTTGTGATTTTTGGTATTTCTTTTTCATCTAGTTTTAAAAGCATGAACATAATCCACAAACTACTGTATATTGTAATTTCAAAAATGTAATACATGATGTTTAAACATTCTATTAAAGTGTATTTTCTGTAACCTAAATCCATGGTTTTCATGTCTTTACATTTCAGGGAAACTTGTACATAATGTTTTAATATCTGCAAATTGTTCTATGTCTTTCTTCTCTCTTATGAAATGTGTGTGTGTGTGTGTGTGTGTGTGTGTGTGTGTGTGTGTGTGTGTGTGTCTGTGTGTGTGTGTGTGTGTGACTGGTTGATTTGTATTTTGCTGTTTCCATCATCTGCCCAGAGACAACAGATGGAAATTAGCTAGCTAGCTAAATCTGGTACAAAGCATCTCTTCTCTTCTGAAACTAATGTTTTTTTTTGTACACTGTCCCTGATTCAAATAAACAATTATATATAAAAAATATATATATATCTCATGCGCCTTTTTAAAAAAACCATCCCACTTTAAGAATAGGGGGATAGCATTTTGATACAGGCAACACAAAATAAAATGTCTAATTTTGTTGTGTCAATAAGTAATGTTGAGTATTTTAGTTCAAATAAATGGTACTTATTGCTTAAAATGAGGATGGACAATGTTTTACCTAACCATAATAGGTCCACCAGTGCAGCTAGGCCCCAGAAAGCTTTCCCTTTTCCCCTCATTATGGGCGGCCTTGACTATAAATGATGGTGGGCCTGTGTTGAAAAGCTTTTGAGGAATCGAAGAACATCAAAAATAACTCTGCATCAAGTCGATCTTTGCAAATGTCTTTTATCAGTTAAGCTCAGAAGGGTTTTCTAGTTTCCTGGCCTTGCTAAAAATATCATCTTTAGAGAGTCACTTCCCCCTTCTCTGTGCACCTCTGGGACCACACCTGTGCCACTGAAACTTTGTAGAAACTGTCTGAGCTACAAATAAACTTCCTCAAGTGAGAGACTCGTATGCCACTGCATACATTTACAAACCAGTTTGTATCCAAGCATGAAGAGGCAAACATGCACACTGTAGACACCGCCCACCAGCACAACTCTACAGAAAAGTGTTGGCGGCTGTGGCTCATTTGGTCGAGTCGATCGTCTCTGAACCAGAAGGTGGGGGGTTCGATCACCAGCTCCTGCAGCTACATGTCTGATGTGTCCCTGGGAAAGACACTTAACACCAAGTCGCTGCTTCGTTGGTGGTGTGTGAATGTGTATGAATGGGATTAGTTACTGATGGACATCAGTAGCATCAGTGTGTGAATGTGTAGGTGTGACCTGCGGTGTAAAAGCGCTTATAGCTTATATCAACCCTCATTGTTTTTTATCTCTTCTTATTGTTTCTTTCTCTTTTAGTTGCTAATTTATCTTCTTACATTCTTTTTGAAAACCGAACAAGGATGCAATCTACAAAAAAAAAAGTAATTTAGTTTAAGGCTGGTAACATGAGATAACATTAACTGACAAAACTTTCATTTTCTTCTTAACAAATTCCTTTACTAATCTCTGATTGCTAAACACAGGGTTATGAAGAATTGGTTGATAAAATGACCTCCAAGCCATTTCTACATTTCTATTCATCATTCTCCCTTTATTTACCAGTCATTTTCTTCATGTGTAATGTGTCATCTTTTGTTTATTAACTTCAAAAATTCTTTATTAAAGCAAGTTGATGAAGAGTTTGACTTGAAAAGAAGTGTGCAATAATGTCAGCTTGTTGAAATAAAAGGGAACATTTTAGAGACTTCAGACTTTATCCTTTTCACAGCACGGTTTCTGTCCAACAGACAATTTCAACCAAAGAACAGTTTCTACACAAAACAAACAATGTCAAACAGCAATCAAAAGTTCACACTCTGGCTTGTTCAGTGAGGCCTTTTGTTCAGGGCATCTTTAACAGCAGGGATCAAGCTTTTCCAAAGGCAAGCCGTTCTGCACCTCAGTGCTCTGTACCTCCGACCCGAGGGAAGTGGGTTGAGGTTGGTGTTTAGTGGATATGTGATGTCCGTGTTATGGCCCCTGTTGTTGAGTTCTGTTAGGATGGGTTTGGGGAGATTATTCTGGCAGATGTTGCTGTGATGCTTCACATGCATGCTGCCTTATAAAGTTGAAGTTGAAGTAAGCGAAGACTGCCATCTAGTGACAAACGCATAAAATGATCTGTTGTCTTGATGCAGTTAACCTAAAAAGGTAAAAGGTATTCAAACCACCACTATGTGAGTTCTTATAACATTTTTAGATTTGACACATTCATGGGACTTTATAGTAAGTATAAAATCATTAAAAAGACAGCTTATTGTGCAAAAAGCAGTTAAGGCAGAAGGCACTGAGCAAGAAAATATTCCAAACTGAACTGCAGCAACTCGACTCGTCTGTGTTGTAAAATATTCAGCTTTTGATAAAAGTTAGGGTCCACCTTTTTCTTGATGAATCTCCTTAAAAAACAGGCTTTAAGAAAATGAACACATTGAAGTTTGAAATATTAGATTAAACAAGCAGAGAATTGCTCACTCCTCTATTTTTTTATTTTTTTAATATGTTAAGCGATCTATTTCTACTATCTATAACATTTTAACATTTTCATTAGAAAACTGAGAGGTCTCTTAGGTATGGAAATACTTTGTCATGTACTCTAGTCACTGTAGTTATTGATGTAAGTTGGGGCTAAGAAACAGTGTTACACACTATAACATTACTAAATATAGAAGTTTAATCCATATGAATCCAATTAATTGTACAGTCAGCAAAGCTCCAGATAAATCAAAAATTAGATCAGATTGGCAAACAGAAGCTTTAGTAAAATGTTACTGCTAATTATGACAGTGCAAACATGCTTTAGGGAGCGTTTCAGAAAGACAATATGTTGACAGAAGGATAGTGTAATATGCAGAACCTGTGGCAATAGTAGACTTACCGGCTCAACATCACTAAAATACTAATCTTTAAACTGCCATACTCTGTGCATGTGATAAAATGTGTGTGGACAAGCTTATACACTGAATTTAATTTCTGTTAAATTGTTTATTGTCCCTCGTCTACTGCAAACTGCCTGTAGTTGCAGATTTTTTTATTCTGTGTAATTGTTCAATATAACTTTTTCTCAATTGGATGGAGTCCAAGGAAAATTTCCCCAAGTATATCTTGTGTTATCTTATTACATAACATAAGTGTTTATGTAGAAGATTTTGCTCTGACTTGACCTTCCATTGACCAATCAAAGTCAGCATATGTCAGTTATTAAATCTAATTCAGTTTAATACATTGCCCTGCGATATAATCCTTGGTTTTCTACAGACCCTGTGCCACTGCGTAAATTGCTGTGAAAATAAAGCATTCATGTTGTATGTCTTTACTTTTTATTATATTCTGTTCCCCCATGTAGGTGTGTTTCATGTATCAATTTTCAATCACCTAACATGTTTAATTTTAGTTTTATGAAAATACTTTAGTGTGTGCACAGTCACATTCTCAGGTTAAAAAAAGATTTGATCAATTATTTTGCTGTTCTTTTTAAACTACTTGACTCTTCATTAATAATTGACTTAGTTCAATTATCTTTCCTAATAATTTCAGTTTTCTGGTGTATTTTAAGGAGGTGTTCGCATATCCATCTATCCATCCATTTTTCAGTTTTCAGGGATAAAATCCATGTGTCTTTGCTGGCAAAATAGTGCGCAGATATTCACTATGATAAGAACTGATCACGTTTCATTCTCTGGCAGTTTTAACGTCCAGAATTAAATAGTTATCCCTAACATTGAGAAATGTAATTTAATGAAAACCACAGTGGTAATACAAATCCTTATAATAGTTTTGCATTATCTGAATGATTAGAACCAGAGCGGTTGCTTTGTGTACTGCAGTAAAGGATGAGGCAGCCACCCTGTGTCTTGAAGGTTTTTGTGTTGTGGTGTTTCACTGTGTACACGGGGGGCCACAGTGTTTCACACCAATACAAAAACCTCTCAACAGACACAAACAGTCTTTTTCTTGTAAAAAGAATGATGTATTTAAAGACCATATATAACCCTGAGAGGTTTTGGCTTCAGCAAAATACAGTCATCCTACAGAAGGAAAAAAAGAAGAAATATATCCTTACAAGTCTAAATGAACAGCTAAATGATGCTTAAGGTAAGTGATAACATATGATGAAATTTAAAAACTAGAACAGAAGAAAATGTGCATGGTGTATATGGAGAAAGTGAGTCTGCAGGGTGGAGTTTTTGAACTGAGTCATATCACAGTGCATTATAACAACCACAGTGATACACCCTGTGACAAAAACCTAACAACTCAACGTACCAGACCTTAATTTGGATTTATCCTGTGTGCACAACTTTTTTAAACCTATATTCATATTTAATCTTCTTTGTGAGTGTTAACGCTTTATTTGAGTGATCTTTACATTGTCCTACCGGTTAGTGGTTCCTGCTTCTGTTCGATTATTTTACAGCTCATTGTCATGATTCTGTTTAATGGAATTCGATGAATTTTAGACAGGGACCCAAAGCAGGTTGTGATATTAAAAGTTAAAACTGATTCAATAAAACATTTGCAGAATGCGCTTATCTTGTTTAAATGTGAAAAGTTCTACTGTTAAATTGCTAGAATTGGTTGACGGGATATCCAGTGTGCAGAGTGCAGTTTTTGTATGGAGCTATTTCACAGTGTACTATATAGCAGCAGCCACAGTGATACACCCAATGACAAAAACCTCCATCAGCAGAGAGACTCATAAAATGCTGTCACACAAACAAGTACGTAGGTGACACTTCATTCTGAAGCCTACACGAATCTAACAAATCTACTCTCAGGAAAAATTGACAATAATGTGTTCTTAGACAAATGCACGTGTGAAAGTGTAAATTTCTATCATAATGTTGTGGTTTAACATAAAAAGGAACCGTCGTAAAGTAGATACTCCCGTACAAACATTACAAACCATGCACCCTATGAGGCTAAGGTTTTTGTACGAGTATGAAGCAACGTGTATGGAGTGGGAGCCACAGTGATATGTAGTCGTACAAAAACCTATTCTCAACTAAACAGAAGCACACAGACACCTTGTCTGCAGAAAAGGAGAAGGTATTCATAAATCAAGGCCAGGCACATTTCCTTAGGCAATTCTTCCGCAAGAATAAGATAACCCTATGACAAAATTTATAAAAAAAATGAAAAGAGAAAGGGGGAATTTACAAACCAACTGCCAAACATGCAAAGTATGCCAGAGCAATAATGTTATTCACAAAAGGATGAGCGTCTTTTGTCCGTGGTTTTAGCCCTCTACACATTTAAGTTTAATACATTTGTTTTTTTTGCTCTTTTTCCACTTTTACAATTATTTATCAAAAACAGTTCACTGGGATATTTCAACCTGCTGATCCCTTTTTAAATCATAATGTAAAAAAAGTTAAAACTTAAAGTTAAAGCATTTCTGTGCTGTGACAGCCAGTGTACAGAGTGTAGTTTTTTGTATGGTGTTATATCACAGTGTGATATGACGGCCACAGTGATAAATCCAATGACAAAAACGTCTTTCCAAGGAGATGAAAATGAAACCAGATGGTCAGACAGCTTCCTGCTACATAAAGAAACTGTTGTACACTGAACGGAGGAAGACATTCACAAAAGCAGCCGAGGCCACTGTCCAAGTTTGTAAGCCACTGAATAAATGATGATAATTAACGAGACAAAGTATTTTGTTGTCATATGCACAAAGCACAGAATAACTGTGCCAAATGTGCAAGTGTGATTAACAGAGGAGATTCATCTTCCTCAGCAGCTACGGTCAGCACACATAGATCCAGCTCTGGAAAGCGTTTGTTTAGTGTGTCTTTTAGTTCAACATTTTAGCATGCAAAAACTTGCTAGTTAATGCATAACAAAACGTGCAGCTCTTGCATATTTGGATATTTGTTTCAGGTAAGAAGTCATGTGTTGCCTGAGTTATGAGTTATTACGCTGCTCAAATTCTAATGTTGGTCTGGCTTTTGTTTTTGTTCTTTTACTGTTGGGGTTTTGTTTTTGCTGGTCAGGTGTCTCTTCCATATGTTGCATTTTTGTTGTGATGTTTTGTTGTGATAGAGTTCTTATGTGTTGTAATGTTTGCACTTTTTTTGCCCATCACCAATGGACTTTCTCGGTGCACCCTTAGTACCTGGACCAAATTTCAATACAATCGGTTTGAATTTCACGGAGTGCCAAAAACATCACCTTCCTGGTTCCACAACAAGCAAAGCTAGAAGTAAGGTAAATGTGTGAAGTGAAGTTGTGATTAATTTTTTTTTTTTTTTAAAGAAATCTGAAACTATAAGGTTCAAAAGGTAGAATAAAAATAAACTGGCGCCAAAGTGTTATTCAATTAAATCTGGGTTAGACTGCAAGAAGTGGGACGGAGATAAGGTACATAACACTTACCACAAACTGTATTGGACAAAGGTTTTTGTATGAGTGTGTGACACTGTGTACCAGGGGGGCACAGTGATAACTTGTAATACAAAAACCTGTCTATACTGAATGGTCTCCAAGGAAAAGAAAAAGGAGAAGATATTTACAAATCCAGGCCCATATTTTTCAGACCCTGAAGAAGAGAAATATTTAATCAAATAGTGGAAAATTGCAGTAATGTGGAATAATTGTGTTATTTTTCAAAATTTATTCTAAAAGTTAGTGTTGAAGTACTCCGAATCGATATTGGTCTCAAGAACGGTGTCGAGACCACTTTTTGAAGGTCACAGTCTCGTCTCGGATTCAAAAGCATTTTTAATATGTCTTATCTCGGTATTGGGCTGCGCGGACTCCGGATTTTAAATCAAGACTGGTCTCAAGACAACTTTTGGAAGGTCTCGGTCTTGTCTCGGCATCAAAACCATTTTGACTCAGTCTTGTCTTTGACTTTGTCTTGTCTAGGTCTTGGACTACGGGGATTTTAAATCAAGACCACCACTGATAGGCTATTTTTTCCACATCATTACTGGGATAAGAAGGAAAACACCTCTTTCTAAAAGAACTAAAATGTGTCAAGTCATTCATGATTTGATTTTCATACCCTGGTTACAGCCGCAACCTTCCCAGTGTTACTGTCTAAGTGAGTGACACGCCCCCTGCACACAAGATGATGATTTTTCTGAGATATTTATGGTCTGGTCTCGGTCTCGCCCTGCCTTGGTCTTGGTCTTGATTCGGTCTCGATCCCAAAATGTCTTAGTCTTGGTCTCGGAGTGCTTCGGTCCCGGTTATGTCTTGGTTTCACTTAGTGGGGTCTTGAATACAACACTACTAAAAACCCTAAGTAAAGCTATATCTTTCTCAAACTTTTATCAGCAGATTAAATCAACTTTAAATACCAAAACAATCGAATAGACAGTCAAGTCAGCAGATCATTCTCATTATCGTACATACATACTTAATGTTGGTTTTAATTTTAAGCAAATGTTCAAACATTAAGGATCCAATAACTGTTATATCACATACTATTTGTTATCAAACACTTAGAATGCACTCATACATTTTGAAATTCAAATTATAAACGAGACACACAATCAAACCGATTTTGGAAATGTCAGCAAGCTTTGGATGGTTATTATGTAAAACACAGGAAACCTCCACCACAGCAGGTGCTTCCTCATCCAGCTACTGAACGGAAACTTTGGACTGAAAGCCAAAAGCTCAGACATGAGCACTGATGATGCCTGACATTTTTAATATGAGAAACATAAGCCAGAGAATTGGTATGTGTTTATTTTTGAAGTGACAATATTGTTTTCGTTTTTAAAATTAATTTTCATGGTCACCATTGCTTTCATAATAATAACAATAACAACAATACTTAATTTGTGTATTTACTTTTCAATACAGGTAACCAATTGAGACAATAAAAGCATACAGAATATTAAAGCAACATAGAACATATAAAAGATTCAAAATGAAATCACAGGGTTAAAGTGATTTTGTAAAAGTATGTCTTTAGTAGAGAAATAAAACGAGGAACTGGTTCTGTAACTTTGATCTCTTCTGGCAGGCTGTTCCAAAGTCTGGGGGCTCTGACAGCAAAAGCAAAAGTCATGACTAATTTCATCAAAGATTGGAAACATCTAAAAGACCAAGTCCGCTAAAAGTTGAAAAAGTCACTTAAGTCCTGTAGACTGAGAGAGGATCAGCAAATCTGCATTACCACTGATAACGCCACAAACGACATCAGAGCGCTTGAACTGAGTGTCAGAACAGGGTTACATGTTCTGTCCAACATCTTGACAAGCCATCCCCTAAACCATGTGAAAAGAAGTGCTTTTGATGTGAACACAGGAGCTTCACAAGTTGCTAACTTGATTGTAAATAATGCAACTGAGGGAAAATAAAGTCGTGGTTGGAAGTTATGGCTAAACGTAGATGTAGTCAAGACCACACTAACCAAGACCAAGAGAGCCAAAGACCAGAGTGCTCAGAGACCGAGACAGGACCAAGTAATTAAGGGATCGAGACCGAGTCAAGAACAAGACCAAGACAGGGCAAAACAAGACCAAGATCATAAATATCACTGAAAAATCATCATCTTGTGTGCAGGGGGCGTGTCACTCACTTAGACCGTAACAACAGGAAGGTTGCCGCCTAAGTGAGTGACTTTTTGCAAGAGGCGTTTTTCTTCTAATCACAGTAATGACGTGGAAAAATAGACTATCAGTGGTGGTCTTGGCAAGTCTTGATTTACAATCCGAAGTCCGCCCAGCCTGAGACCAAGACATGACCAGGGTTGGGAAGTAACGGATGTAACGGCGTTATGTATTTAAAATACAAAATAAGAGTAACTGTATTCCGTTATAGTTACAGTTTAAATTGGTGTATTCTGAATACAGTTACTTTCTCAAAAAAAGGATTACTTGTAGGGATTACTTTACGGAACTACATGCTGGTTGCACTGTGCGGATGCAGAAGCAGGTGGCATTATGTGCGCAGGTACGCTGCAAGTCAATGCGTGATAGCACTTTCCACACAACCGAATGACAATGGCAGAGGATGAGAAAAACGACCAGGAGGACAAAAATGCATTTTTGGCATGGAAATTCAGAGAACATTTTACCTACAAACCTGGTCAAGAAGGCCGCAACATCACAGTGCAGTGCAAGCTTTGCTCACCGTCAACGAAGCTGCTTTCAGCATCGTGGGACTCCACGTCTAATTTGAAGAAGCATCTTGAGGTAAGTTGGCTAATTAGCATTAACAGAGAAATGACCCCGGCAGCTATTAATCCAGCTCCGCCGGCTGAGAGTGCACGCATGTTGCTTGTCCTACACTCACAAACAAGGCCTATTTTAAATTGTGTATTTTTACAAGGGCTTTCTGCTAGAGGTTAGAGGCTCAGTGGCTGTAGTTTGGACATGCAGAGCAGAGAAAGCTGTTCTACTTTAATATACTGTAACATGCCAGCAGCCTACCATTTAGTCCATAAATGTATTGGCACCACTAGGTTGGTTCTTACCATAATATGGTATGGCTGATGAACATATTACGTTCATCAACACTGGGCTAATTATGTAACATTATTGTATTTCTCAGCCATTACAATGTACCTAATCAACTGATTATGATTCTTTTTTTTTTCACTGTGTTTGCATTTATTTATTTTTATTTATTTTCAGAGAAAGCACCCCATAGCCATGCAGAGGACAGCAGCTAAAAGGACTGAGAAAATGATGACTGCTGATGACGGTGACAAATGCAGCGCCATTACCAGTACAACTTTTGGACCTCATCAGAAACAAGCAAAGCTCATCGCAGCAGCTGCCACCGATACCCAGAGCAAAGTTAATGTGCTGATTTTTGACTTTGTAATTGGCAGTGCATAACCCTACTCATTAGTAGAGGATGCAGACTTCCGTAAGCTGATAGAAGGAATCAGTGGTGGGAAAACGCCCATGTGCAGGAAGACTCTGATGCAGCGCATCAACAAAGCGTTCCAGAGCATGAAAGGGTCAATAACCAGAAAACTCCATGGGATTCATACAGTATGCACGACAGCAGATATATGGACTGCCCACCATAGGAGTTATTTAGGGATCACTTGTCACTGGATTGAGCCAGAGACATTGGAGAGGAAATCAGCAGCGCTGGCATGTGAAAGAATAAGAGGACGCCACACATACGATGTCATTGCAACAAAAATTAGCGAGATACATGGTGCGTTTCAAATCCAGGGCAAAGTCACAGCAACAGTGACTGACAATGGAAGCAATTTTGTCAAAGCTTTCAGAGAACATGGAGCATCGGATGTAGAAGAGGACACAGATGATGTGCAATTTGCAGATGTTGCTGCAATTCTTGACGAGGTCCAGGAGGAGCAAGATGAGAACTTTTATTTACCCCCACACCAGCAATGCGCAGCTCACACTCTTAACCTGATCGCCACAAATGATCTGGATAAGGCTGCATCACAAGGTCCCACACGGAAACTGTACAGAAGTGCCACGTCAAAATGTTCTGCCATTTGGAACAAAGCTCACCGCTCACCAGGTGCAGCTGAAGTGATTGAAGACATTGCCAACATGAGGTGTGTTGTCCCCTCCGTGACCAGATGTAGCTCAGAGTATCAAGCTATTGAAAAGGTAATGAGTCTCACCGAAGCCCAGCTCATTGAAGTCTGTGACCGTCTCAATGTGGCCAAACTACACCCTCAAGAGGTTGTGTTTTTGAAGGAGTACACTGCAGTTCTGAAACCACTCACCCAGTCAATCGACCTTCTCCAGGGCGAAAAGAACTGTTTCCTTGGCTTTTTGATACCCACAATTCTCAGCCTGAAGGGAAAATTAATGGAGAAAGTTACACAGGTACAGTTCTCTGCGCATAAAATCATGGCAGTCATCAAAGCCATAGATTCACTCTACGATTCTTTTGGCTTCTTGTCATTTAAGTGCAAAAAGAGTAATGTACAAAAAAAGCCATTTCCTCCACCACATTACCTAGTGCATATATTGTCCTCACAACTGCCGTCACAGTATACACCTACAGGCATGTAAACTAGATATGAAGTTGCACTTAAATATTGCCTGTACACATAAGAGTGTTAAGCTTTCTGAGATATACACTGGCCTTTAAAGTCACTTTTTTGGGCCTTTAATTGAGAGATAGGACAGTGGATAGAGTTGGAAACCAGGGAGAGAGAGAGTGGGGAATGACATGCAGGAAAGGAGCCACAGGCTGGACTTCAACCTGGGCCACCTGTTTGAGACCACAGCCTCCATACATGGGGCGCGCGTCCTAACCACTGCACCACCAGCGCCCCAAGTCACCTTTTTACCATGCATAATGTGTTTGCTGTGAGTTCACGAAGTGCATGATTGCACCCTGTATTGTTCTCAATGGAATTTACAATTTTTATTTTATGCACATTTAAAGCATGTTTTTGCTTTGTTATACACCTGCTTGTTAAAGCAGCCATGTTACGCTTTAATTTCCCTAATTTCTGAGCTGTGGAAATTAATAAAGGTAAAGGAAATTGAATGGATGCCATTTTACTTTAAGTTGCAGGACAAAATTTACCACATTTGTGTTTTGTGTACTTGCATAACTTTTTCTAGTAAAAATTTTCTAGATTCCAAAAAGAGACCTTCAAAAAGTCTCGAGACCAAGACCGATTTTGAGTCCTACAACACTAGGAAAAACGCTGATACTACCGAGAAGTTAGGCCATCATTCCTGAGGGATATATTGCTGTCAGATGAAAGCTGATGGATTGTGAGATTGTAAATTATCCAAACCAAAGTTAAGGACTGAAACACAGAATATCACAAGTAAAGATAGTTTTGCTGATTGAATTAGCTATGACAGATGAATTAGATATGTGCAAAGACTTTACATTTATTATTTTTAGCTGGTATAGAATGTGGACTTGAGGGCAACACAGCCCTACATCATACACATTTTTGCAGGTTTAGATTAATTCAGATAAATCAATTAATATATCTGGTTGTGTTAACTCCATACTGCACTATCCAGACCTGCTGCACTATGCAGATGACACTCAGCTTTATCTACCGGTCAAACCAGACAATCTCGCAGAACTCACCTCTCTTACACAATGCCTTGAAGACATAAAACACTGGATGGCCCATAACTTCCTACAATTAAATGAGTCAAAAACTGAAGCTGTTCTTTTTGGCCCCCCCGACATCATCAAACAGGTCTCCAACAGCTTAGGTCACTTATACAGCCACATTAGGCCCCACGCCAGGAACCTTGGCTTTATCTTCGACTCAGGCTTTACATTGACTTTACATTGGCCTTACATCAGTGACTTACACACAGTAACCCATGCACTCATTTCATCCCGGCTTGACTACTGCAATTCTTTATATACCGGGATAAGCCAGTCGTCCCTGTCCTGTCTGCAGCTGGTCCAAAATGCTGCAGCAAGGCTGCTGACTGGAACCAAGAAGAGGGAGCATATCAGTCCTGTCCTAGCGTCCCTTCATTGACTCCCAATAAGATTCAGAATCGATTTTAAGATTGTGTTGTTTGTTTTTAAAGCCCTGAATGGCCTGGCCCCCCTTTACATTACCGACCTCCTCAGGCCGTACACCTCATCTAGGCGCCTGAGATCATCAGACATGGGCCGCCTGGCTGTTCCCCGCTCACGGCTCAAGCTAAAGGGAGATAGGGCCTTTTCAGTAAAAGCCCCTAAACTGTGGAACAGCCTCCCTCATTCAATCAGGTCTGCACCCTCTGTTGACTCTTTTAAGTCCCGTCTCAAGACATACTTTTATATTTTAGCATTGGAGTCCCCTGGTCCTGAATAGACCATTTCTTTCAGGTTCCTTTGTTGCTTTCTTTATTTTGTTGCTTTCTTTATATATTCTTTCTTTTTATTTGTATATATGTATACATATATATATTTCTCTCTTGTGGACGTTGTGATCTGAAGTTGTTTTTTCATTTTTAATGTATTGTACAGCACTTTGGTCAGCTGTAGCTGTTTTTAAATGTGCTTTATAAATAAATTTGACTTGACTTGACTTGAGAAAGGAGAATGTGATAAAGAGGAAGTGAACACTAACCGTTGTCAAACACACTTAATATTATATAACCCACACCACAGGAAATAAATATCTCTAGGGACGTGGTTAATAAATAGTACAGTGGGAATAGCTTTTGTCAGTGGAACATGTTAGCTTTTCACTGATTAAACAACACGTTTAGTATTTATTTTATAAGCAGACTGTAATATATCACTGTGATGGCTACTTTGACTACTGGGGAAGAGGGACCCAAGTCACAGTAACTTCTGGTAAGTAATAATCAAAATACATGTTAATGAATGCAGTCGATGATTTACAATGTTTAATTAAATGAATGTTGATTTATTGTGTACTCGAACCAACGTACAGTCTTCAGCATTTACATTAGGGTAAATATAAGGCATACAAACTGGTTTACTGATGAAGTACATAGATTTATTCGATGACACAAGCTCTAGAGGATTTTTGCACTAAAGTGTGATTGAAACCAATCATTGTGACTACTACGCCTACTTTGACTACTGGGGGAAAGGAACGATGGTGACCGTCACAACAGGTAAAAAAGGCTCTTTCTGTCCTCATATTTAAGAATTTATAATATACTGTTTGATTTAACATATCAAGACCTCAGTGGCTTGAGGAAAATCTTTATGGTGCTTGTTTTTGTATGTTGAATGTGTTAACTCATTACACTGTGACAATGGTTTTGACTACTGGGGGAAAGGAACGATGGTGACCGTCACATCAGGTAAAAAAGGCTCTTTCTGTCCTCATATTTAAGAATTTATAATATACTGTTTGATTTAACATATCAAGACCTCAGTGGCTTGAGGAAAATCTTTACGGTGCTTGTTTTTGTATGTTGAATGTGTTAACTCATTACACTGTGATGGTGCTTTTGACTACTGGGGGAAAGGAACGATGGTGACCGTCACAACAGGTAAAAAAAGGCTCTTTCTATCCTCATATTTAAGAAATTATAAACTACTGTTTTATTTAACATATTTAGCCCTCAGCAGCATGAAAAACATCATTATGGTGTGTTTTTGTATGCTGAATGTGTTGACTTATTTCACTGTGACGGTGATGGTTTTGACTATTGGGGAAAAGGAACGATGGTGACCGTCACAACAGGTAAAAAAACGTTTAATCTTCATAATGAAATTGCGGTGATGACAAACAAATTTAGATAACAACTTCAGTGGTTGGTTCACTTTTTGTATGATAAATGCTGTGATATATAACACACACTGTGACACTGTTTTTGATTACTGGGGAAAAGGAACGATGGTGACCGTCACATCAGGTAAGTCAACTGCTTGTTTTGTACATTTTGTTTTTAAATCAGATTTCGTATTTTGGGGTACATTTAGTTGAGACACCTTGAATACTGTATGTTATTTGTGTTTTGTATTGGAAATCATGCCTTTTCTGAGTTGATACTTGTAGAGGTAAATATAAAAATGCAAAAGGTTAGATAATATTAAAAATTACGAACCGTTAAATATCTTGATTCCTGAGAACAGGTTTTTGTATGCCGTGGTTAATATATTGTCCAACTGTGACTACACTTTTGACTACTGGGGTAAAGGCACAATGGTCACTGTAACTTCAGGTATGTATCTTTAACATTTCTGAATTTAATGTCTTATCCAATGTCTGATGCAATGTTATCTTTTTGATGTGGTCACGGGAAAGTAGCCAGCGATGAAACAGCAAACTGTTTTCTGTAGCCGGGTAAAGAGTTTGCAAAAGACTTCAAACTCCTGGCTGCAGAGTTCAGTTTTAGATTACTTCTATTCAAAGATGCATATTTTACTTAGAATTGTTTACTGTTGTTGACATCAAAATATTCAACAAGAGGTTGTGGGATATTACAGTGATAGGTTTTTGTGACAAGTCCTTATTGACTTTCTTCACTGTGATAACTGGGCTTTCGACTACTGGGGTAAAGGCACAATGGTCACTGTAACTTCAGGTATGTATCTTTAAAATTTCTGAATTTAATGTCTTATCCAATGTCTGATGCAATGTTATCTTTTTGATGTGGTCACGGGAAAGTGGCCAGCGATAAAACGGCTAACTAATTTTTGTAGCCGGGTAAAGAGTTTAGAGTTCGGTTTACATTTTATGCTATTCAAAGATGCATAATTTACTTAGAATTTTTTACTGTTGACGACACCAAAATATTCAACAAGAGGTTGTGGGATATTACAGTGATAGGATTTTGTGACAAGTCCTTATTGACTTTCTTCACTGTGATAACTGGGTTGCTTTTGACTACTGGGGTAAAGGCACAATGGTAACGGTGACATCAGGTAAGATTTGCACTGCAAAATGTCATTTTTTAAGTTACATTTAAAGTAGTGATACTTCAGATTTAAATGTCACTTTTAAAGTAGGGTACTTTCGTGTAGTTGAACAGTAACTTTGTAAGAAGATGCAATGTCGTTTGTTTTTAGCAAGTTAAATTTGCAAGAACCATTGGTAGTGCACAAAACATAAGCAGACGTAGCCCTTTTTATATTTGAAGTAACTATTCTACTTCTTTTGACTACTGGAGAAAAGGTACAACTTTAACCGTTACATCAGTTAAGAATAATTGAATTCCTAAATTATTTGCTTGATTTAAATAAAAGTATGTCAAGAACAAAAAATTGCCACTAAATAATTTGCCGTATATTCAAAGAATTTACATCTTCATCTATTCAGTCTAAAATATAACTAAGAGCGGTTGTAGTCGAAGTTGTAGACTTCAAAAAAATCAAACATATGAAAACTACAAAAATCATATTACTGGTGAAGGTTAGTTCAAACAATAACATGTAAAAAAGAGAGATAGCAGATGAGATGGAAGAACTGTATGGAGCGTAGTTTCCACATCAGGTAAAGGTGTCAAAATGTATTCTTCAATCCAATGCTTTAAGCCATCTGTTAAAAGTGAGCCGACTTCTCTTCATGTGTGATTTAAGTTTAATAACAAATTTCTTTAATGATTCATTTTCATTTCAGTATTTTTTTTCTGCTCTTTTCTTTTTTTCTTTTTTAGCCACTTCATCCAAACCAACCGTGTTTCCTCTGATGCAATGCGGGTCTCAGACTGGAAACACCGTCACTCTTGGCTGCCTTGCCACCGGCTTCTCGCCCTCCTCGGTGACCTACGCGTGGAGCAAAGCTGGAACTGCCTTTACGGACTTCATCCAGTATCCTCCAGTAGAGAAGAGTGGTGTTTATACAGGAATCAGTCAAATCAAAGTGAACAAGGAGGACTTGGACGCAAAGCAGCCCTTTAAATGCATCGCATCAAACATAGCAGGAAACGGAGAGGGGACTTTCATCGTGACAAGTAAGACTTCTGCTAAGTCATATAAATACCTTATAGCAGCTGATTTTTACATGTAGCAGGTTAAGATGGCAGAGATGATAATATATATTATCATGCATTTTTAAACTCATTTTATATTGTTTAAATTTGCATTGATAGAAATGTACATGCAGTAAAAATGGTCGTACTTGATAGGCTCACTGTGATCTGTAAAATGTGTCAGGACATGTTTAATAAATTAGAAAGAATATTTTAATTAATTCAGATAAATCAATTAATATATCTGGTTGTGTTAAATAAATATAGAATATGTTAATATTACAATGTTACTATGAAAAATGCAATAAAGATATAAAATAAATACAAATAATCTGCCTATAAAATAATCTACATCATGTAGATTAGAAAGATATGTATTTTACTGTACACTTAGAAAGTACTACAATACTTCTGTAATAATTATAATTACAATACTACTACAAAAACTTCTACTGCAAATAATAATAAGAGTAATAATTAAGTAAATGTTTAAGTTATTGGTGTAATTTTTCAACAAAACTGAATTTCTTTAACATGATTCTGTCAGTCTACTACAGAAATATACTCAATTTCAAAAGAATTTGAAACATAAAAGATAATAAAATCAACAAAAAACACTGTTTTAATGTGAGATATTGGGAAATATCCTTTAATATTTTTTACTTTAATAATTAGTGAGACTGGCGTGCAAACGAAAGAGTGAGGTGAAATAAGAAGGTTGACACTTTCTCATGCATATTCCGCTGCTGACTCGGTCTATTTTACTCCTTACTAATATTCTGCATATCCTCTGCACCTGTCTACAATCACAGCATTGCAATGTGCCATGCTTGTTTCTATCCATCTGCATAATTAAAGTTATGCAGATAGACTGACCTGTATGCTGATAATTAAGTTTTGGGTTGATCCATGTTTGCTTGCTGGAGCAGTAAATATATATGCAGAAGTGAGCATTCAAGCTCTGCTGTTTAGTAATGTTATTCTTTCCTCCTGAGTCTTTCCGTTTAAAAGTGTAAATTTGAGGAGAAGCCACAAGTCAAAAAGTCAAATTAAGTTAACTTCGAACTCGACTGCATTTTGAAAATATTGCTTCTGCATATATATCCTTGTACGTTTTATTCCCTGCTTGCGCAAACATATATTTGTGTATATCTTTGTTTTACAGCGCCGATTTATAAGGAGCCAACTCTTAAAGTGTTTTCCTCATATGATGGGGAAGAGGAGGTTTCCTTCTCATGCTTTGCCAAAGATTTTGCACCAAAGCAGTACGAGTTCAAATGGCTGAAAAACGATGGGGTAATCCCCCACGACACATATGTGGACCAAACTCCTGCCAAAGAAAAAAAGACAGAGAATGGAACTCTGTACAGTGCAGCAAGTTTCCTCACAGTACCAGCCAGCGAGTGGACTCAAGACACCAAGTATGTATGCGAGTTTAAGGGGAAAGGTTTGAAAGGTCCAGTGTACAAGAATGCTTCTGTGAGCAACGATATGAACGATGGGAGCAACGGGGGAACTGGTATTACATGTGAGTAAATGATGCACTTTGAGTAAATTGTGTTCAGATTCCTTTTTTGTTTCCATTGGTTTTCAGCCATTTCTATTCAGTAATTCTCCCTTATGTCTCACTCTAAAGGTCCCGGATGTTCTGTGGTAGATGTGGATATAAATATCAAAGGCCCTTCAATGGATGACTTGTTTTCAAAAGGAAAAGGAACAATAGTGTGTGAGGTCACGGTAAATAAGGTCTCTGCAGACAAGATTTATTGGACAGACGAGCAAGGGAAAGACCTAGCTGCTGCCTCAACAACTAGAAGCAAAGGAGGTAAAGGCAAATTCAGCCTTCCCCTTGAAATCTCCTTTGATGATTGGAGCCGTGGGGTAAAGCACTTCTGTAATGTTGTACATTCGGAGTATACTGACCCCATCAAGAAACAGCTTGAAAGGAATATTGGTAAGAACACTATTAGTCATGCACTAAAATTCTGTGTGTTGATGCTGTAATATCTATCAAATATCAGTGATCTTTTTAAGTTGGATTTGTAGGAGAGATTTCCATTAGAAAAGTATGTTCTCAAATTTTTGACAGAAGGTTTAATTGTTCTCTCATGCTTGCAGGAGGACTGACTCAGCGTCCATCAGTGTTTATGCTGCCTCCGTTAGAACATACTAGAAAAGAAATGGTGACCTTGTCTTGCTATGTGAAAGACTTCTACCCCAAGGAGGTTTATGTGTCTTGGCTTGTTGATGACGAGAAAGCAGACTCAAAGTTCGGGTTCCATACCACAGAACCTGTAGAAAACCAAGGATCTTATTCGGCATATAGCCAGCTATCCCTCAGCTTCGAGCAGTGGAACAAGAGTGATGCAGTGTTTAGTTGTGTAGTATACCACGAGTCTCTGACTAACACAACTAAAGCTATTGTCAGGTCCATTGGGTCCAAAACCTCTCAAAACATCAACCTGGTCAACCTCAACATGAACATCCCTGAAACGTGCAAGGCCCAGTAGATGTTTTTTTTTTTTGTCTCCATCTGTCTTCTGTTGTTTGTTGCTTGTGATTTGACATTGTGTTTGTCTTTAAATGCAAAATAAAAACAAAAAAAAAGGTTGAACTTGTTGATTTATGTTGCATGCTGTCCCGTCTTTACTTACTCAGTATTTCAAGCTACATGTCCGTTGTATGTGTACTGTCACTGTGCTATCCTAACAAAAATCAGGTTAACAAATCAGCAAATTGGATTCATAGCATTGTTTGCAATAACAATAAAGTATCAACTTTATACTTAACTGCATACATATAATTAAAAGGTACTGTATTCAGTAGAATAACACAACCACTTACAGAGTTCAGACCAGTTAAGTTTAACATATTACACTATTTGTTTGTAGATATGCATTCACAGTGTGTGTAGTACTCGTCTTTGTGTGTTCGTCATGTTTAATCTTCTGGGTCTTGCACCCCAAACATGAGATGATTGCTTGAGGTCTAACTCCAGCTCCGGGGTACTGCCGTTAAATGACCAACAAACTGCTTCAAAAGCTAAGTCATACAAGCCACACAAAGAATAGTGGGGTCTTTCAAAAGCAATTCAAGATCAACAAGACACCACTTTAATGAATATGATCTCCTGTTCATGACATTTATGACAAGAAAGACGCCAGTACTGTATTTTACTGATTTATTGTCATCTATGGGACTAAGTAACTGATTAAATCCACTCTTACCGCAAAGGTTATGAAACTTATTTACCTAGTAGGTAGTGTTGTAGTACTGGTCTCAAGACCACTTTTTTTTTTTCTTGTCTCGTCTCGGAATCTAAAACATTTTTACTCTGTCTCGTCTCGGTCTCAGACTGGGCGGACTCCAGATTTTAAATCAAGACCAGTCAAGACCAAAACTGATGGGCTATTTTTCCACGTCATTACTGTTATTGGAAGGAAATGCTCCTCTTTTAAAGAATTCTTAAATTCCTTCATTCTTAATAAGATTTCTATCCACGGTTATGGACGCAACCTTCATGGAGTTACGATCTGCGTGAGTGACATGCCTCCTGCACACAAGAAGATGATTTTTCATTTTCTCGGTCTTGCCCTGCCATGGTCTTGGTCTTGACTCGGTCTTGATCCCTAAATGTCTTGGTCTTGTCTCGGCCTCTGAGCACTCTGGTCTCGGGTGTGTCTTGGTCTAGGGTAGTGTGGTCTTGACCAAACACTACTAGTAGGTAAATTAATAGATTTTTAGACATTAGTAGAATTAGGTCATTGTCTCAAAGTTGGTAGAGTACGTATTAACTCAATAATTGTTTTTAACCTCATCCAGACTTCACACAATGGAGCGACGCTTTGGAGGCAGAAAAAGATAACATGGCCGAACCTGCCCTCACCTTCATCCTTCTCTTCCTCATTACTCTGGTTTTCACCATTGCAACCACTGCTTTCAAGGTAATGAACCCTCATGCATGGATTTAATTTAACCAGAAAGAAAAGAACGCTGAATCTCTTGGTGTTGTCTTACAATTTAACTAAACACTCTAAAGCCAACTAAAATAATATTTACCATCGACTACACTATCATTCGCATATCACTTTTTTATTGAAGATTCATTCAAAAAGTGATTGCAGCCAAATCTCAACAATTTATGGTAATTGTTCAGGGGGTAACATTAAAACAGAATCACGTTACAGAGGGTTGCAGGCTCAACTGAAATAGTGAAAATAATACATTAGACTTACAGTGTATAGACTGAGAGATGCTTAACGAAGAACAACAAAAAAATTGTTCTACTCTGTAAACTTGTGGAATTCACAAAGTTCAACATTTTAAACCTGATACAATTCATTTGTAAAGCTTTTATACTGTAAAAACTTAAATTTTGCTCACACTAAACAGATGTTGATCTCACTAAAAATAAGCAAGAGCCCCTTTGAAATCCAAAAGTAATACTTTATTGTACTGTTGTACACTGTTTAAGTTAAATTTATGGAGGGCGTTGTTATGACGAGGTCAGGCAAGTCTTCTATGTGGTATTTTATGATGCAGTAAGCCTAACTGAATTGCAGGGATGTAAACATTGTGGTGTATTTTTAATGATCAACGTTTATTTTCTTTGTCTTTTCAGGTTAAATGAGGTGAACTTTCTGTAGAATGTATTTTTCACAGTGTTTTTGCATACATTCAGAGTATCATGTAAGTAACCGTTTTTGTCCTTTATTTTATTACAAAAAACCATGTCATTATGATGTTTTTAAAATATTAACCATTGACATTGAAACTGCAATATTTTTCTCTTTTTCAAACTGTACTATCTATCATTTCCACCACGAACATTTTTGTCACATAATAATCCTATTTGTACAATGTCTTGTTTTGAGCAATCTGCATTTGTGTGATTTGTTTTTTCAAGTAATAAATTGCATTTCTGTTAATGACTTTTCCAGAATCTTTTAATGAACAACCCATGAGAGATTCAATCCATGAATGCGAACATCTTACAGTTGCTTATGTTCTTGAATCTATTATTAAACCTTTAGCAAAGTTTGAAACCTATTTAATCATGCATGTAAAATGATATGAGATATTTAAATGTTAGTTCTGTTTCTTTTACTGGCATAACCACACCTCACACCTGGTCTCTGTGATGCACGGTTGCTCTTGTCTTTGTTTCACTTCTGTAATTTGGTGCTTTTTTGAGAGCTGGGTGTTACTCAATGCTTCCGCCTGCTGCTTACCCTGACCTCTCTGCCCTGTCATACCGCCACATCTGTGCAACAGACTCCCAGCCTTATCTCCAAATAACTTTTAAGATACAATTTAAAGGTACAACTCTGCCATCTAGCCTGAAAAAAAGATATTACACTTAGTATTGAGACAAACCTGATTATCTGGAGGTATGTATCAATGGTTATATGAAATCAGCTCATATTGTTTTTTTATGCTAACATGTAATAGAAGGAAGCAAGTCATAAAATATTATCTTCTGTACTACAGAACCGCTGGTTGTATCTCCAAACATCACATTACAACCTGTCTGGGAAGGTGAATTCAAAGCCTTAGGGGTCAGACTCATCTGCACCTTGAGTGGATTCTTTCCAGATAAACTGAGTGTGGAGTGGAAGCTGGACAACAACCCTCTAGTGATTAATCCAATCGAAAGGAAGCTGCAGACCGTGGAGGGAGTGAAAAAAACATTTAGTTTTAGCAGTGAGATTGAGCCAAACAGCAAGGAGTGGGCAAAAGGCTCAAGCTATACATGCAAGGCGATTCACAACAACATTGAATTTACAAAGACAATTAGTGTCTGTCAAAGTAAGTATGTGTGGCACAAAATATGAAAGCTACTTATATTCCCTGGACACTTTCATTTAAAAGGCCTGCTTTAGCACATTGAGCAGTTTTAATAAGACTGAATGATTGTTTTTCTGCAGTCGTTCCAAGCACCACTCCTGCCATGCATTTACAAACCCCGAGCTTCAAGACGGTAATGGAGGCAAAGTCAGACATTGAGGCAACATGTTCAGTCTGCACTATTTTTGATGCCACTGTGACATGGAGGCTGGATGATGACTCTCCCTCCAAAGAACACATCAACCAGGTCACTAATGCAAGTCATATAATAAGCACTCTGACAGTTTCATCAAGCAGCTGGCAAAGACTGAAGAATCTAAAATGTAAGGCTGAACATCACTGCTTCTCTTCTACTGAAGTTACATTTGTTCCAGGTAAAGAGGCTCAGCAAATTAAAAACTATTTTTGCCATAAATATTACTTACGCCTCTTCATGGGGTATTGTGATGAATTTAGTGCCTTAAATGTAATTCTGCTTTGTTCTCTTTCTGCATAATAAAGGGCCTGCAGTAAGACCTCCATTGATTCAGATCAGAAGATCTCTCCCACATTTGCTGAAGGGAGACAGTGCTGTGCTGGAGTGTGACATCACACAGTCCGACTCCAGGGATCTATCTGTCACCTTACAGACTAATACGAATGCTATTATTGGCAAACAGTTTGTTGATCTTCCTCAAACCCCAGGACCACATTCAATCAGTAGATTCTTCTCTGTGCCTCAAAATCACTGGAAGAAAAACACAAGTTTCTACTGCAGAGTAAGCCAAGGTTTCTCTGGCAGTTCTACATCAAACTCTACTGGCATTATCTTTGGTGAGAGGACCAACTCTTCCAACTATAACTTGGTAATTTAATCCGTTATAATTTTCCATCTAAGATAGCTTGATTGCCTGATGCATTGTTTCATCTCTTATTTAGTGGATCCATCAGTGGAGCTCCTTCTGGTCCCAGGTGAAGAGTCTGGACAACAGAGACTGTCGTGCTCTGGATGGGGCTTTGACCCTCAAATCAAATGGTCTTCTGAGTCCCAGCAAAAATCTCCTTCGACCTATGACATCAGCATGGGTGCAGGTGGACGTGTGGCAGTAACCAGTCAACTTCTTGTCCCTCAAAAAGAGTGGAAAACGGGGAAAAACTTCACCTGTGAAGTCTCTGACAGAATTCTGAAGAAAGATGTTCAACAGGAGATCAGCCTCTGTTCAGGTAAAATGAGCCCCCACAGTCCATGATCAAATAGTTGACTGAAGTGTAAGTGAATTACCTTCAAGTCAATCATTCATATTATTGTTTTTTCATTAATGTCATGGTCTTTTTTAGTTACTCCCGCATCATCTCAATCAGTTGGGGTCTATATTCAGGGACCACCACTCCAGGAGAATCAGAACACGGGACAAGTGACTGTCACCTGCCTTTTGGTTGGCCCTCTTCTAAAAGATATTTCCATCAACTGGAAAGTAGATGGAAACACATATACCCATCGTGCCCATATAGAGCCACCAGTGAGTCTCGGCAACGGTACAGAAACTTTGCGGAGCTTCCTTAACGTGTCAGCAGAGGACTGGAACTCTTATAAAAACGTGTCATGTGAGGGAAAGCATCCATGTTCCAAACAGAGCTACAAGGACCATATAAAGAAATGCAAAGGTAGCTATACATTAAGACATGGATTTACCTCTTTCTCATCGCTTATAGCCATTTGTCAATTTCAAAATGGTTCAGCATAGCTCAAAAAGTCAAGCCTTGCATTAAAACACGGGATTAATAAACTATAATTTTAACATAAGTTACACTGGCTGTGCAAAAATAATTAGGTTCAAGTGATAACTGTGTTTTCTGTGTTTTTCTAGACACCAGTCCACCAACAGTGAAGATTATACAACCAAGTGCCTCTCAGGCTTCCACATCACACTTCCTCACACTTACTTGCCTGGTGTCAGAATTTTTCCCATCCAACATAATAGTGTACTGGAAAAAAGATGGCCAGAGACTCCCTTCAACTGGCTACACTAACAGTCCTGCATGGAAGTACACCGGGAGCAGCACTTATTCAATGAGCAGCAGACTAAATATAACCAAAACTGTGCACGAGGAGTCCACATATTCTTGCGTTGTCAGACATGAGTCATCCGAAATGCCCCTTGAAAGCAGTATAAAGGATGTGTTTGGTGAGCTGTTTATTATAGATCAAGCAGGACTGCAGATCAATGATGTTATTCTTTATACTGTAGTGAAACTGTATTGTGCCCAATAATTTGTACTGGAAGCTTCCTTGGTATCTCATGCCTTTTATAACTTATGATGAATTACACAGTGTGCTAGCACTCCAAACATTTGGGTTGAAAATAGAAATTTTTGTACTAAGGAACAGAACCTGAGTTTAAAGGTATATTATGTAACTTTCAAACCAGTAGATGTCACACTTTAGCACCAGTCTCTCAGACAAAAATCAAACTTCCTCAGTGCACTACCTTCCCTCCTCCCACACCCTTCCTTTAGTGTTTTGACTCTCTCTTAATAAGACTCTCTCTGTATTGATATGCAAGCCCAAAGATTATTCTTTTTGTTATTATTCTTTAAAGTATTAAAGCTTGTTCTTCAGTTCAGAAAGTATGTTGGATGTCCTTTAGTTGTGCTCTTGCAATGACACTTCACCATTATGCCTCTACATACTGCTTCTGGTGGCAGGGCTAACAGTTGGAGAGGGACGGGTACACGTAAAAAAAACATGTATGAGACATGTTTGAGCCTCTGAGTTACACAAACAAGCTGAAGGACGCACAGTCCTGTCCGTTTGAACACAGAGCTCAGGACAACAAACCCAGATCAAGTTTGACTTCACTCGTTTTTCAGAAAGTAATTACTAAACTGATATGTGCTCCAGGGTGCTGGTCGGCTTGGCTGGTGGAGCGGGCGCCACATGTACAGAGGCTTTTATCCTCGACACATCAGTCATAGGTTCTTGTCCCGGCCCCATCCCTTTGGTGCATGTCTACCCCACACTCTCCTCCCCACGTTTTCCATCTATCTTCAGCTGTCCTATCAATAAAGAAAGAAAATGCCAGAAAAAAAAACATTTATAAAATCAATACTTTAATCCACTTCAGTGGAACAATCTGTAGTATCTGCTGAATCTACTAAAAAAAAAAGCAAGCTTGTCCTGGTGAAAATATAAAATACCTTTTCCATGTAACCTTCAGCTGAGGTGAAACTGTAACTGTTGTGTACTTTTATCAGTTGATAATTATTGTCCTTTTGGTAACAGTTAGTTGTATAGTTATTTATTAACAAATCTCCTTTCGTTTCTTTCACAGACGTATTGGAGAGCTGTGATTTTTTGGATAATATTATGTATGCTGAAAGGATCCAAGACAAAGATGAGGAAGGCTGGTTTATGGCTTTCACATTTCTCGTTTTTTTCCTCATCTCCATCGTCTATGGTGTCTTTGCAACCCTGTTTAAGGTAAGCAACAGCAGTTTTAGTAGTTTTGGGCTGTGTCCGAAATCACACACTCATTCCCTACTCCCTACTCACTACATAGTGAGTTATAGCTAGTGGATTATATAGTGCACTCACTCAGCAATATTAAAAAACCTTTCGGACACTACTTGTTTGCCACTGACTGTTGCCCAGCTGGGGATCAAACCCTTGACCTTCCGGTTGAGAGGCGACAACTCTACCAACTGAGCCACAGCCGCCGCCCCTGTATTATACTGAGTGTATTTTCACAAAACAGTCATAAATAATGAATAAATATAAAATATAGAATTTTTGATATAATGAAACATTAGTGCACCAAAACTAATTCATTTGTGTATCTGTGCACTACTTTTGCAATGCATTGTGGGATACAATGAGTGGATTATATAAAGGTATGATCATGCTCACTTAGAATTCGGACTTCAAAAATGGCATGTTCACTAGTGAATTTGGGAGTGATTTCGGACACAGCCTTGGTATTTAGATTTCATCTTCTAGCAGAGTATTACATATCTCTTGAGTTATCTATACATCTCTGAATTTTTTTAATGATTACTCCAGTAATTTTAAGTGTTTTGGGAGTTTAAATTGAAGTCTTTTACTAAAATAAAAAAATTCCCACATCTATAACCACTAAACCTTTTTTTTCCCTTTTAGACTAAATGATGGCGATCACAGGAACAGATCAACTTTCAAGATCAAAAAGTGAAATTCTGGAGATTTTTGATTGTATCTGGTCTTGTTAATCTTTAAATGGGATAAGAAATGCTCCCATCATTATGTTCCTTTCCACTGTTTTACATCTTGTTACTTTTCTACATGCCAATTCTTTTGAGATTATGCTACCAATGTCATGAAAACAAATCCTGTATCATTTGTGCATTGAGAAAATAAATATTCATAAATTGGAAACAAAGATTTGACTTTTTGATTTTATTATAAGAAATGTTTTATATGTAAATAATGTTCCCTGATGATAGGCTAATAATGCTGTAGTATATTTCTCTTACATTATTGGCATCCCAGTAATACTCAGATTGTCCACAAGAGTGAGACACAGCTCCACATACAGAAGTAGTGGGTTGTGTCCTGTATGTGCTACGCAAGTTGTGAAGTCATTTCAAGATACTGTCCGCTCTGAGCTGGACTGAATAAATGCCATGACACAGGAGTACATTCACTTGAAAAACAGAGACTGTTTTTGTTACCCTTCCTGTACCTGTACATACAGTTATTTTCAATGTGTGCACACTCTGTCTTTGAGTTACAACTGCATGTCTGTGTCTGCATTTGTGTACCTTGTGGGTCTAAATGAATTCACATCTGGGAGGGATGACACTAAGCACACCAAGGCTTACTATTGGCTACCTCTAGAGTGATCTGACACTGTGTGTGCCCTGATTGGCTAGGGAACCCATGGCTCCCAGCCCAAATCTATGACGCTGTTGCTGGGATGGAGTCCCTCCATGCTGCTGCCAGTCTAAGTGCCAAGGGACCAGCTACAGGAAAGCAGGACACCATGCCCAGCAGGCTGTCTTAAGAGTGTCTCCCTGTCTAACACCGCCATTCCCCTTCCATCCTCTAATGCCAAGCCCCCTCCCTCTGGGTCCTTGCTTGACCCCTTTGCAGTGTCAACATAAACCAGGGACAAGTAACAACCAAACATCCTCACACATATAGGAGAAATATTCTTCCTACAACTACTCATGAGGCACCATTGAGCAAGGTACTCAACCACAAACTGCCCAGTGGCCGTCAGCAGAGGGCTGTGGTTGTAGCGAGCAGCCCCCAGCCTCACATGCAATATAACTGAATACAACCCTATATCAGCTTGTCCTGGAAATAAAGATTGATCTTGATGTCTTACCCTAACTTAGTGCAATTAGGAGAAGCAAAGTGTTGAGCATTCAGATACAATGTGCCCGTAACATTTTATTATTTATTATTTTATTTGAAAGATATTAAAGACAAAGAATTGATTAAGAGTCATAAAAGAAAAATGTTGAGTGATAAAGCAGGGCTTACAAGAAGAGTACACCCTGGTCAGACACCAATCCTGAATGTATCCTCATTGTCATAAACGTGTGGACAATGCTAAAATAAATGGCTTTAGTAGCTATATGCTGTTGGCTTCTAAATATTGGATGTTATTTAATGTGGCAGCAAATTAATTTACCAAACATGCATGTACATTAGCTGTTTAAGACTAAGCTAGGAAAATGAATGATACTAAAATAGACCAACCTTGTTCCACTGTCGATGGTGAACACATCACAGAAGGTGAGACTGGAGTCTGCAAGAAATGTCTTGGAAAAGTTGGCTACCTACAAAAGAAAACAATGCTAATCAAAAATACACCCACTGCATGGAGTAGTCAGAATTCAAAGAGTCTCTGGACAAAATATTGTGGCAGCAACACTGTGAAACTTTAAATATAAAATATAAAAACAAAGCTGTATTCACCGGTCCAAACAATCTGACTCGACAACTAAGCGAATCCATATGCGTTACATATCAAATTAATGATAGCTGTTAGATAATTGCCCCAGTGAGCCTGTACGCTGTCATTAAAAGAACCCCTGCTATTTCTTTACTTTGTAGTGTGTTTTTTTCATTTCTCAGGTGCTTATTGAAATAAAAACATAGGTCATAGAGTGTTGTAGTCAAGACCACACTAACCGAGACCAAGACATTTAAGGATCGAAACCGAGTCAAGACTAAGACCAAGGCAGGGCCAGACCAAGACCATAAATATGAATGAAAAATCATTATCTTGCGTGCAGGGGGCTTGTCACTCATTTAGACCGTAACACCGGGTAGGTTGCAGCTGTAGCCAGGGGAAAAATAAAACTACAAATGATCTGAAGTTATTTGTTCATAAGAGGTGTTTTCCTTCTAATCACAGTAATGACTTGGAAAGATAGCCTGTCAGTGGTGGTCTGGACCAGTCTTGATTTAAAATCCAGAGTCTGCCCAGTCTGGGACCCGAGACAAGACCGAGTAAAAATGCTCATTTCATTACATTTTTTCAACATACCCCACGTCAACAAAGACATAGTAAAAGAGACAACCCAAATGTATGACTCATAGAACTGTAACAGCTATAACATCTTGATTTAAAAACAAATCTAAAATGTTTTTGTACTTGCACAAAACATTTGGATTACATATAAATATTGCATGAGTATTCGTTGAAAAACTTGCCTTGCTTGTGTCTTTTCATCCTCTCCATCTTTGTTGAAAATACTGAACAAGAGTGTCAAGTATTTTACTGCCACCAAGCAACGGATGTATTTTCTTGCACTCAGTGTGTCACTGAATTGCATTTGTGGAAAAACACATTCCATGAGTGACCTTTGTTGTTTGCTTATTCCCAGAGAGGATCTAACCAAGTTCACTCCTGTATTTATGACAATGGAAAAGACACGTCTACATCTGCAGAAATACCTCAAGTTATTTTGATAAATTAATGAAACAGCTATTTTGAAGTCTTCACTCCAAGCGCACTCTCTGGACGTCTGCAGAAAGTTTGCTTTAGGCCTGCCGTAGAAAAGATGATTTGCACGCTTGGATAGACCCCCCAGGCACTCGAAAATGTACATACAAAGTCTGCAAGTCAGCAAGCATTGGATGAAATTGGACATTTGAACTCAACTTTTAATCATGGAACATCACCTGGACAGTAAAGCATTGTCATGTTTTCATCAACATCATTGGGTCTACAACCACATGGCCATTGTAAACTGAAGGAGTCTAAGAGGAATTTACGAGACAGAGAACAGATAAATGTAATTCAGTCTTACAAAAGATATTGAAAACATGACTGTCTATGCTAGCATGGGGCTACTTGCTAACAACCTGCCATGTGTCTTGGCCTGTGAACTGATTTTGTTGTTTTTTCGAGAGCTTAGCTGGCGATTACGTGTTTTTTGCACTGGCTATAGTTCTACAATTCACTTAGCAGACGCTTTTATCCAAAGCGAGGTACATCAGAGAGTATGTACAACACAAGCAAGGATCTAGAAAACAACGGAACAATGTCAGTAAGAGCAAACGATCAGCTTTGAGTCAGATTGGACACACAGGAGCTGACAGGCATTGCAAAGAGGCAAAGCACAACATTGACGACAGTTCTTGAGAGCTCTGATCAGCATAGAAAACATCTTCAAATCATCATTATCAAACAAAACCAACATCAATACCATTATTGGCATCATTATGTTTATTTCTATGATTTCAGAGAAAGAAAGGCTCAACTCACCTGAGCATGCCACACATGTGTTCCAGACGGACGGTTAGTTTTCCTATGAAGGATTTTGGCTTTTTTTTTACAAAGATACACAACGCACTCATGCTTCCTCTCAATATTTGATCAAATTTCAAGTTTAATACTCCAACTAGAAGCTGCATCATTGTTCGTCTGAGTGTCTGTCAGTCCTTTTCAAGTGTTACTTACCTTTACGGAAGGTGGACTTGTGAGGAAGATAAGTTGCATGTTTTTTATGTTATGTGAGAGAGTCCAGATAAGCTCTAGTTAAGTCGTGTAGTGATCCAATGAATTATGTTGGGAACAGTAAGTGAGTAAAGCGCCTGTTTTACGCAGCATTACTATGAAGCCACACAACCATTCTCCACTAGCTACAAAGTTTTCTAGTGAGAAGCCTAAGACAAACTGATTCATCTACAAGGTCTTCAATCTACAGCTCAGAGGGCCAAAGTGACAGGACTCTCCGTGCTGTTCTAGTTAATAATCAAATTAATATAATAATTATTCGTTGGGGGGCACCGATAGCCTAGTGGTTAGTGTGCAAACCCCATGTACGGAGGCTATGGTTCGAATCCGACATGTAGCTCCTTTCCCGCATGTCATTCCCCACTCTCTCTCTCTCCAATTTCTGACTCTTTCCACTGTTTCCTATATCTAAATAAAGGTATAAAATAAATATATCATGATTTGTTGACTAGCAGACGCCAAGCCTAGAATAAAGACTACTAGTCGACTAGAAAACTATTTAGAGGTGTCAGCCCTACATACTAACACACACCTTCGTTATGTACCTCTGGATGTTTGAGTAAGCGTCCAATTCCACCTCTCCATGTTGCTGGTCCTTTCCCACCACACGCTCGGCTCTGATGAACACAAACAATCAGAGTAGGATAATCAAACAGAGGGAAGAAATCTGGAGAAAGACCTCCTTGTCTTAATATCCAAAATTATCGTCACATCAGAGCTCCAGAGTTTCTATCTATCCTGACCATATGTGTACAACTCCTTTTATGGGAATTATTTGACTATTGTGACTGAAATAAATAATAATAATAAAAGGAGTTATGAGTTCATCATCAACCAGTTTATGATCAGAGAGAGCAACGCATGCTGTGCTTCCTCAGAAGTTCACAGGACAACTTGGGTGAAATATCTCTTGATTTTTAAACTAAATATTTAAAAAACAATGGCAGATTTTCCAACAGCTTCCAGGCTAGGTGACCCTTAAACTCCTGTCAATGCTTAATATATTACTGCAGAGCTGGGCATCTTGGACACACTTTTTATGACGGTTTAGACTGCATTATCAATTATATACGTTGTTTTCTATCAGGTACGATTTTGGCTGGTGTGGATACCCTCTATTCATGTTCCACAGTAAAGTTAGTTTAATGTTGTAGGGCTGTCACCATTAACTAGTAAATTGTGATTAATTAAGGTCTGAAATGAAGGCATCATTACGTTTTTTAAAGCACATGCTATTTTGTCCCTTTAGCCTCCCCGTAGATAGTCGTCCTCAGTGTCTCCCTGTAGTCTCAGTGATGTAAAAGAAGGACACTGCTGCATCTTTGAATGTCTCATTTCACTTCAACAAACTCTCAGACAGCTCAGCTGACGAGTCCAAAGTAATATCCACCTTATGACATCACACATTGACCTTATGACATCACACATTGACCTTTGTTGCCATTCCTTTGAGCTGTTTCACGTCAGTTTGGGATCTCTAACCACTTACTGTTTCCGTGCTTAAGTTCATGTTGTAACCTTCCATCTACCAGAATGGCCTTACTTTTTTTTCAAAACAAAAGGATTGAATTCAACCAGCAAGTAGAGTATTCTCAGCTAAAGAGAGTACAAAAATTAAAAATAAAAGTTAGCATTTTTGTAAATGCGAAAATGGAATTTCGAACATGTGATTAAAAATGCAATTAATCGCGATGAACTATTGAAATGTTTTGATTAATAAATGTAATCCTTTACATACACTATTTATAAAAATAGAAATAGTGTAAATAATTTTCCCTCTTTTTTGAGGTAACTGGAGTGACAGTCTCACAGGACATCTACCAGGACTAATTGGCTAGTTTCATTCATTTTATTCATTTAGCATTGGATTTAACTAAACATAATCAAATAACAGAAGCTCAAATGTATTTATGAAGGTAAAATGTGGAGAAAAAAACTCTACTAAGGATTAATGAGCACTTTACTATAGCTGTTACACTCTGGATTACAGATCTTATCATCCAGATGTGAGAAAACTTGTTAGACACAAACCACACATCCTCATGACTATTATTTTATTTTTTTCAGAATACTGTTTACAGTGTAAACCTTAGCTTTGTAGCCTGTCAGTAACCATCACATGAACACATACAGTACAACATAGCTAAATATAATAAATGTTTAACCACAACTGACTCATCACTTCTACTTGGTGTGAAGAAAAACGTAAACAGAAGATGCTAACTCCTCCACGAACCTTCCTCTCATCGCTCATTCCTCTCGTCCCGACGATATTAAAACTTAGAAATGTGTTTTTCTTCTTCTCTTACAGAAGAGATGCTATGCTTACATCTGGTAGATAACGACCTGTTCAGTCTCGGACCTCATGGGATACCGTGTGACGACAGAGGGCTTCAGGTGTGGCCGTTCATTAGCGATCAACTTCTGCGCGGTCAAAACTTAATGTGTTACATTATTTACAGTCCGACAAGAAACTTGTTTGCTGGGCTTTGTCTACAGATATGATTTTATGGAGATTAATGAAGCTAAATCATTTTCATTGTCTTTTTTTATATAGGATCTGTAAATTAAGATCATGTTATTGGACATCATCCACCTGTGTTGACCAAAGGTGTTGACCGGAAGCAGAGGAGGAGGGGTGTGGTCATACATACAATTATTTATTCAATCCATTCTTCCTCTGTTCACCAAAGTGCTTTACAGCCCACACAGAAATACTGTTTGCAAATAAATGACAAATGATCATTTGTTTCAGAATTGTTCCAATTCTAAATTTTGACTGTAAATGCTTATCAGTTCCAAATATCCGTTGTCAGTCTTGTGAACTACTAATATTGGTATCAACCCTGAAAAAACAGCATCGGCCCTGGAAAACCAATATCGGCCGCACCCCCTATAAGAGATGTCATTATCCTGTGTACATTTCTTTAACTGTAAAAATTAAAACCACGCAGAGAGTGGAATTACGAAGTGCAGGAGCAAGAGGTCACTGCAGCAAAGGGTGAAGCCTCACCAGCCTGTGAGGAGAGAAAGGAAGACCCGGCTGGAGTGCTGGTCCATCCAATAGGGAACGACCTTGGAAGGTAGCATGCCCAGTGCATCCTGGGAGTTATTTGAACCCTTTTGGCAGAAGAAAATGACCTTGCCCTTTCTCTGGAATTTATCTGGCTAAGTAGCACCTACTCGACATGTCTCCCCTTTTATGACAAGTCCATCTTCCCATCGACAAATTTCTTCTTTAACAGGCTGTTACATCGAGAGATTAAAGTTGAATATTAACGATCAGAGCATAAGAGTTAAAAAATGAATAATGTAGTTTTTGTTATAAAACCACTAGAGTGCTGTCAGTGTCAGTTCTTTAAGGTTGACATTCAGATCTTCTGTTCTCATTGATCTAAATCCATTTAGGCAAAGCACTCTGATGAAGTTTTTGCATTTAGTCAAACAGGTTTCAGTTCCTCTGCAGCTGGTTTCCACTAAAGGCTGTGGGAGTTTCTCTAAATGTCTTTGTGCTCAAACATCTGCAAACACTGAAACAAAACTGTCAGAATCCAGAGTGTCAATGCAAATCTGCAGCGTTAGGCTTTCTACACGACCACAGCTGCACTCACTGGACAACGAGTACAAACAGGAGGAACACAAAAGCTTAAAAAATGTTCTGCTTCTATAACACAAAACGTTAAAATCGCTCATAGGTTGTAACTTATTCATAAGTTACACACGTTGATATTTATCACGATATCAACCATGACTATGCTGCCAACGGTTCATGAATAAAGTTCATATCAATTCAGCTGGCAGTTAAACAGTTAGCAAGACATGGAAAGTATTTTTCAGAAAATACAATTTTCTTGATTTGAAAAAACAACAACAAAGAAACTCAGCATGACTCCATGATTGTGTTGAGATAAATAAATTGCACCCAAAAGCATGTTTAACACAAAAAAAAGAAAAACATTCACACCAATTGCAGGCACAGTGTAAGAGCTAAAAGTGGGGGTCTCTTGTACGACCACTTACTGTACTGCTTTATGTTGACTGTGGGTGTCACTGTAAGACTTCTGCTCAGGTATGCATGTTAGAAAGACTCTAAGTCAGGTGTGTGATCCAGGAAGGTTTCTGAACGTGAGGTTTGCTGCTACTGTGAGTTTGGGGAAGTTTGTTTGGCTCAGTGATGGACTTTAATTCACATTGTTGCATGTTTGGATCAATGAACTGTTCTAACCACAACCCGGTGTGGCTGTCAGTCATTTGTAAAGGTTGAGTGCAAACTAAGGAAAAGCGTGTCAGTCAGGTCACTCCTTGATCAAGCATCTCAACAACTCAGTACTAGACTGACCTCCTTTACACACAGCATTAAGTTCAAACTATATAAAATGGAAAATATTGACTTCAAAACTTCAAACCTACATCACTAATCTGTTTTACAAAACAGTGAAATAACATAATCTTCTTCTGGTGGGTTTTATGGCAGTTATGAAATTGTTAAGTGCTGCATTACCGCCATCTACTGGACAGAGTGAGTGCTTCCTTTTAATGTCCATTCTATAACTCGGACACAACTGAGTTTGCACAAGTCCTTCCCTCAGTGTGAAATCAAGTTTGTCTCCTTCTTCCGGAAAACTTTTGGCACTATCCGGCACCATCTTAATACGTTCTGACTTACAACAGCGATACCCGCAGCACAATTTAACCTGACAACAAAAATCATTGAAATACAAAACTTCTCATGAAAAGAGAGCAGTATCAGAAAAAATAGTTCAAATGTTGGTGTTTGTGTAAAGAAAGTGACTTGTTTCTCAGATTTTCTCTGAGGTGGAGTCAATGCAAATCTCCGATGTGTTCCTCCTCTACTTATGTGAGAGCAGAGAGGACGACAGAGAACAGTGGACACACAGTTGAACATGATGGACTATAGGACAGGACTGCTGCTTTTTACTGTCTGCTGGGCAGGTGATGATCATCACTCATCTTTACTCTAAAAAGTGTTCTGAAAGTGTCACATCTGATGGTTTTCTTTTCTGTCTCTTCAGGTGTTGATGGTCAGACTCTGACAGAATCTGAAGCAGTGGTTAAAAGGCCTGAAGAATCCCACAGACTGACCTGTTCAGTCTCTGGATTCACATTCAGCGACTACTGGATGGCTTGGGTCAGACAGGCTCCTGGAAAAGGACTGGAGTGGATCGCTATTATCAGATATGACAGTGCTAGCATCTACTACTCTAATTCAGTCAAAAGCCGGTTCACCATCTCCAGAGACAACAGCAGACAGCAGGTGTATCTGCAGATGAACAGTCTGAAGACTGAAGACACTGCTGTGTATTACTGTGCCAGAGAGACACAGTGACACAACCCATCAGTAGAGTTGAACAAAAACCCCTCAGAGCCTGAACACCAGTAACATGAAGCCACCAGAGGAGGAGCCCTCACACCAATCATGATCATAACACCAATAAAAGTGACAGAAGTATATTAAGGATATTAATACAAATCCAATCGTACTACTCAATCTCATCTCATTTAAATAAAAAAATCAGAAACATTCATTAGCTTGAAGGAAGAACAAGCTGGGAAGAAATTCAGAACAGACGTCATGTTTTATAAGGGGGTTTTCTTGGTCTCTGTGAGATAGGACAGCTTTAGAGAAACAGGAAATGTGGGGATGCTTCAGGATCACGGGTCAAACTCTGACAAGTACAGCAAGGACAATAGCCATACAGGACGCCTGCTCTAGCAACTGAGCTGAACAGGTGACACCGGATGTCAAGTTTTGCCTGTCCAGGACATAAATAGAAAGGTGAAGTTTCCATGATTTATCAAATACTTAATGCTAAAAAATCAGAAAACCATCCTTTTCAATCTGCTTCTAAGGCCCGTCACTCTAATAGAACAGGACTTTACATAAGTGGTTCTTAAGACTAAGATTTACTTTTATTGATCCCCGCAAAATTTCAGTTTTTACACTCTGTAAGTCATGAGTACACATAATACACACACACATGCAGAAACAGGATCCTATGGACATGCACTAATGGAGAGAAGCCAGAGTGGTGGGCGCTCCTGAGCTGATGGTGGGGAGGGGGTTAGGTGTCTTGCTCAAGGGCACCTTGGCAGTGCACAGGAGGTAATCTGGCACCTCTCCAGCTACCAGACCAACTTCCATATTTTGGTCCACACCGGGACTTGAACCAGTGACCCTCCAGTTCCCAAAACAAAGTCCCTACAGACTGAGCTGCTGCCGCCCTTCACCTTTTACTTTCTATTGATTCATATTTGTAGAGTGCCATATAATACAAGTTTATCACAGTTTACTCCTGGATTAGATAACAACTAAGCGTCTCTACTTTGGATCTCACATGCTAAAACTCTAACACACACTAAAGAAAACAATGTGTTACATCAATATTTTCTAACAGGAATTTTGGACAACCTCAGGGTTCTGTTCTTGATTTTCTGCTTTTCCTTTATGTATGACAGTCTGTCCTGGGACCTCTTTCTCTGACTCTATTGGCTCCAGTCAGACCATCATTGATGCTTCATATGTTTGATTGTATGCAAACTCAGTGAGCTTCCTTGTTACTCAGCTATAAAAACTTCCCATCAGGCCGTCAGTGGAGTTCACAGCACGTCACTTTCAACATCAACCATGTTTTCTGTAGCTCTGCTGCTGCTGCTGGCAGCTGGATGTGAGTCTGTCTGCATCTGTCAAAGTCAACAGTTCTTCTTCTGCAGTTTAACTTGATCATTTCTTACTAAACATGTTCTCTTTTTAACAGGTGTAAAGTGTGAACAGTTGACACAGCCAGCCTCTGTGACTGTGCAGCCAGGTCAGAGTCTGACCATCACCTGTCAGGTCTCTTATTCTGTTAGCGGCTACTACACAGCCTGGATCAGACAGCCTGCAGGGAAAGGACTGGAGTGGATTGGAGTGAGATACACTGGAGCCACTTACTACAAAGATTCACTGAAGAACCAGTTCAGTATCGACTTAGACACCTCCAGAAACAGAGTGACTCTGAACGGACTGAATATGCAGCCTGCAGACACTGCAGTGTATTACTGTGCCAGATAGCCACAGTGACACAACCCATCAGTAGAGCTGAACAAAAACCCCTCAGAGCCTGAACACCAGTAACATGAAGCCACCAGAGGAGGAGCCCTCACACCAATAATGATCATAACACCATTAAAACTGACAGTACTGATGGGTTGTATTTAAAAACAGTTAGTTACTTTCTACCTCAGCAGTGTGTACTTGTGGTTTATATGAATTAAAGAAGACCTTACATCTTGGTTACATTTAAATGTATTAACTGTGTCTCTCATATTGCAGCTTCTACTGTGCAGTGTTTACTTCAGGTATTTATTGAGTAAGACCCTGCATTAGTATCTCTATAATGCAGCTCTTGTTTATTACATTATCCCGTCGATCATGCAGTATGTATTATTGTCCTCCTGGTATTTATTGTGTAAGGCCTAAACACATGCAATCGATAATGTTAAAAAAATAATTATTGTATATTTTATGATTTTGTTTTAATAGCAATAAAAAAACACTTTTTAGTTCAAACAGATATTAGTTTGATCGTTATCTGTCTTTCCCCACTCCTCTTCCCTTCACACAGTCACCACTTCATATTTTCTTTCACCACATCGCCGGATGACGGTACCCCACTCAGCTCTGATTTCATTCAGTTACTTCTCCTTCTTGGACAGGTGAGTCTTATCAGACACAGGTGAAAACAATAAGGGCTGGGCACACGTTATGAAAATACCCTTGTTTTCAACAGAATGACTGATTATTATCAGGATCACATTCACATCAGTAACTGAACCAGAGGTCTTTAGCTTCCTCTGTGGTGATCTTATTCAATCAGCCTTTTCGAAAATGAGATTTTAATACATGTGATCACAGATGTTACAATATTTTTGAGCACTGTAAAAAAGTGGAGCTCTGTGTTATTCTGCTTTGTGTTCTTACTGATTGGCTGCCTGAATTGAAATACAGAAAAAAAAGAAAAGATTAGCAAATAAAAAGGCAAAATAAAAAAATAAAAAATGAACTAACGATTAACAACTTAAAAGGACACTTGTGTTTAGAATTTAATTCCAAAAGTAAAGAATTGATATCCAAATTCAATGAGTCAATGCAAATCTCTGATGTGTTCCTCCTCTACTTATGTGAGAGCAGAGAGGACGACAGAGAACAGTGGACACACAGTTGAACATGATGGACTATAGGACAGGACTGCTGCTTTTTACTGTCTGCTGGGCAGGTGATGATCATCACTCATCTTTACTCTAAAAAGTGTTCTGAAAGTGTCACATCTGATGGTTTTCTTTTCTGTCTCTTCAGGTGTTGATGGTCAGACTCTGACAGAATCTGAACCAGTGGTTAAAAGGCCTGGAGAATCCCACAGACTGACCTGTTCAGCCTCTGGATTCACATTCAGAAGCTTTGCTATGAGCTGGGTCAGACAGGCTCCTGGAAAAGGACTGGAGTGGATTGCTCTTATAGGCACATCTAGTTCTCCTATTCGTTACTCCTCGTCAGTCCGGGGCAGATTCACCATCTCCAGAGATGACTCCAGCAGTAAACTCTATCTTCAGATGAACAGTCTGCAGACTGCAGACACTGCAGTGTATTACTGTGCAAGAGAGACACAGTGAGAGACAAGAGCAGGAGAGTCGTACAAAAACTACTTCCTCTATTTTCCACCATCACGGGGAACATTCATATTTATCAGCATTGATACTGTTATCTACTGGAAGAGATGAAAATTCAGTTTCCACCTACATAATTAAACCTTGGTAGTAATATTTGCAGACTTTGCAAAACACTACTTCTGTTTTTATTCAATACAGCTGATTAAATTCTTTGTATCTGTTTGGAGAAACTGTGTCTACATTTGTTTTGAACTCCAAGCATACAGTAGAGATCAACACGTGGTCGAAACATGTAAAGATTTAAAATATTCCACCTGATATGAAGATAGTACATCAACATTATTAATGAGTAATTATATATAATCACATCCACACAATATGAATTAACATAAGAAGAGTAGAAAAGCTCTTTCTAATAGCATTTCCTTATCACCTATTTATTGATTGTTGCTGCTCTCTTTGATAAGATTAATCCTAAAATGAATGAAACCAGTTATTAGTAAACACTTTCAATCAATCTGATCCTACAGTATGATCACATATATTATATCTGTTATCATATGTAAAGCAGAGATGATTTCCAGTCATCTTTTCACTCTGCAGATATAAAAACAGTGAACAGACTCTTCTATTGGCTCCAGTCAGACCATCATTGATGCTTCATATGTTTGATTGTATGCAAACTCAGTGAGCTTCCTTGTTACTCAGCTATAAAAACTTCCCATCAGGCCGTCAGTGGAGTTCACAGCACGTCACTTTCAACATCAACCATGTTTTCTGTAGCTCTGCTGCTGCTGCTGGCAGCTGGATGTGAGTCTGTCTGCATCTGTCAAAGTCAACAGTTCTTCTTCTGCAGTTTAACTTGATCATTTCTTACTAAACATGTTCTCTTTTTAACAGGTGTGAAGTGTGAACAGTTGACACAGCCAGCCTCTGTGACTGTGCAGCCAGGTCAGAGTCTGACCATCACCTGTCAGGTCTCTTATTCTGTTAGCAGCTACTACACAGCCTGGATCAGACAGCCTGCAGGGAAAGGACTGGAGTGGATTGGAGTGAGATACACTGGAGCCACTTACTACAAAGATTCACTGAAGAACCAGTTCAGTATCGACTTAGACGCCTCCAGAAACAGAGCGACTCTAAATGGACTGAATATGCAGCCTGCAGACACTGCAGTGTATTACTGTGCCAGAGAGCCACAGTGACACAACCCATCAGTAGAGCTGAACAAAAACTACTTCCTCTTTTTACCACCATCACAAAATTTCTAAATTCTGAGTGTTGAACAACTACTTATCAAGTCATCAACTTCAATTGTTTTTTTTAAAAACACAGTTTCTCAATAAATGGAAGTTTAAGTTTTAGCCCCCTCTTACTTCAGTGACATTGAAGACACATTCAAATTGTGAATGTAGACAAGAACTAATTAATATAAAATATATAGAGCAGCAGTTAAATCTACAGCATCTCTATGATACATCCTAGAAGTAATCATTCTGTAGTGAACTATTTTGATGTGCATGCTTGGAGAATGTAAACTGCAGCAACAAGAAGAGTTTTATAACTTCATGTGTTGAAATCTTACCATGAAAGACTTCTGACATGTGGTTAATATTATCCATCAAGCTTTGCTGTTTCTGTGCACCAAGTGTCATTAATGAAAAACACAGTTTCTCCCCTTGTGAACACTTGTTCCTTAAAGCCACCAGAGGAGGAGCTCTCACACAACAAATGATTTCAACTTCATTTGACTGTAACAGTAAAGAGAGAGAGAGAAACAGTCTTCAGGCTTTATTAGATCTTCTAATAAATGTGTCACTTAAATATTGTTTCAATCCCTATCTCTGATTAATTGAGAGTTTAAGAGTAATACTCAATTTTACCAGGATTTTGAATTATTTGAATGAACGTAGTCGACTGATTTAACATCCTGTGTATGTAAATTAGCCTCCTCTTGTTGCCATATAAGAAAGTCCACTGGGTGTGTTAATGCATCAAGTTCTCACATCAGTTCAGCTCCATCATCAGTCATGTTCTCTGCAGCTCTGATTCTGCTGCTGAGCGTTGGATCATGTAAGGATATTTTCAACTGTTTAGAAAGAACTCATAATCAAATGGATGATGGAGATAATGATGATTTGTGTTTCCACAGGTGTGCACTGTATTGATCTCATCACACCAGGCTCAATGGTTGTGCAGCCTGGACAGTCTCTGACCCTCACCTGTCAGGTCTCTGGTTACTCTCTGACTGATAACAGCTATGCAACAGGTTGGATCAGACAGCGTGAAGGGAAACCGATGGACTGGATTTCTCATCAGTGGGGTACAAGTGGACTTCGTCAAAATAATGCTCTGAAGAACAAGTTCAGCTCCAGCAGAGACACGTCTGCTAGAACAGTGACTCTAACAGGGCAGAATATGCAGCCTGCAGACACTGCAGTGTATTACTGTGCCAGAGACCCACAGTGACACAACCCATCAGTAGAGCTGAACAAAAACCCCTCAGAGTCTGAACACCAGTAACATGAAGCCACCAGAGGAGGAGCCCTCACACCAATAATGATTAACACCAAGCACTGAACCAGGGGAACAGAGACTTTTCCATTGCTGCCCCTCTCTCTCTGGATCTCGCTCCTCAAACACACCTGAGACTTTACTGACCTGCCACAATTCAAATCACTAATAGAAACATTATAAACACTGCTTTAGATTGCTAATGTTTCTTTTTGTAACATTGTTTCAAAGTGTTTTTCTTTAAATGCGACTCTGTAAATCAAATAAATCAAATGTATTATAATTATTTTTATACATATTAAACACCAGTTCACTTTTACAGTAAGGAGAAAAACAGCTGTAACACATTATGAAAATACCTTTATTTTCAACAGAATAACTCACAATTATCAGGATCACATTCACATTAGTAACTGAACCAGAGGTCTTTAGCTTCCTCTATGGAGATCTTATTCAATGAAACTATAAGAAAATGAGATTTTAATACCAATTTTCTTCTCTGATATCCTGAGCCCATGTGACAAAATCCTCCCATGAATGTTGAGAACAGAAGACACCATCAAAGAACATGATGGGGATTAACTTCCTGTTAGATGTGAATATTTTTGGTACATGTGATCACAGATGTTACTGTATGATCCCTAACTGTTAAAAAGTGGAGCTGTGTGTTATTCTGCTTTGTGTTCTTACTGATTGGCTGCCTGAATTGAGATACCGAAAAAAATAAAATAACGATTAACAACTTAAAAGGACATTTGTGTTTAGAATTTAATTCCAAAAGTAAAGAAGTGATATCCAAATGAAATGACTTTCTTCTCTATCTGAGGAGGAGTCAATGCAAATCTCTGATGTGTTCCTCCTCTACTTATGTGAGTGCAGAGAGGACGACAGAGAACAGTGGACACACAGTTGAACATGATGGACTATAGGACAGGACTGCTGCTTTTTACTGTCTGCTGGGCAGGTGATGATCATCACTCATCTTTACTCTAAAAAGTGTTCTGAAAGTGTCACATCTGATGGTTTTCTTTTCTGTCTCTTCAGGTGTTGATGGTCAGACTCTGACACAATCTGAACCAGTGGTTAAAAGGCCTGGAGAATCCCACAGACTGACCTGTTCAGCCTCTGGATTCACATTCAGCAGCTACCATATGAACTGGGTCAGACAGGCTCCTGGAAAAGGACTGGAGTGGATCGCCTGGGTTGAGAATGATAATGACAGAAAATTCTACTCTCAGTCAGTTACAGGCCGGTTCACCGCCTCCAGAGACAACAGCAGACAGCAGCTGTATCTGCAGATGAACAGTCTGAAGACTGAAGATTCTGCTGTTTATTATTGTGCCAGAGACCCACAGTGACACAGGAGGAAGTATCGCTGTACAAAAACTCAACATGTCAAACAGTACTCTCTCTGTGTTTCATTTATAGAATAAGCTTCAGTTTGATGTGAAAAAAATTAAAGTTTCAGTTCTTGTGCATCTCTGGTATTCTTCCACATGTTGTTAAAGTAGACTGATGAAATCTCATATTTAGTGGATCTGACTGTTAACGTGAATCTTCTTGTTTGAAGCAGCTTGTCCTTGTAACTTTTAATTAAGGGCATGTGTCGTCCCCACAACCACAGCCTGACGCCCAGCCTCCACCATCCGACTGTGTCGACCCTACAACCACCGCCGTCCACATTCATGCTCAGCCTGCTCCAACCTCCACCTCAGCGGCAAGGAAGTGTGGACAACAGGAACGCGAGGAATACAAAGGAGAAATCCTTCCTGCATATCATCTCATATGCTCTTTTGTAAAGCGTCTTGAGATAACAATTGTAATGAATTGATGCTATTCAAATAATGATTGATTGGTTGACTGAATGTGTCTGTCTCTCCTTAATTGCTAAAAAGAGCATCTTGTGTTTCCAGTTTGATCGGACTGAGTGAAGGAAACCGATGGACTGGATCTTGTATTGCTTTGGAGAAAGAGACATTTGAAATACCTATGCTCTGAGGATTTTCATTTTCTGCACACACACTTAAAACCAAATAGTGATAATAGGCCATGTTTACACAACAATGATTTCATCCTAGTAATAATTACCATAGACACCAGCCTGGTAAAAAAGAAAAAAACACTTGTGCAAACCCGAAGCACACCATAAATGAAGAGGCATCACTCACAGAGAGTGTTATACGTATAGGGAGGGGTGGGTCAGAGTAACTCTGCTGCAGAATGAGCATGTTTAGACGACCTGCAGAAAAGATCATGTTGGGGCTTTAAGCAGTGATGCAACCAAAAGAACAAATAGACTGCTGTGTATTACTGTGTGAGATTTACCCACTGATAAAAGAGGCCAGAAGAAAAATAAAACCTGACGAAATGCATTTTTACAAAGGCCAACAGAGAGCGATAAAAGATCAAACGTATAATGGCAGAGCATTGTGACAAAGTCTCTTAAAGCTCAATCACAAGAAGGAAACATTCAGCAGCAGTTGATTCGGTGGGTTCATCCTAACTGTTGGTTTTAAATCATAGAGACAATAATAAAAAGCTTTGTGACCTGCAGGCTGTCACTTCATTGAAGCTGGTGACGTCTAAAGTTGTGTTTCTCTCTCGTCAGAATTTAGCTGACAGTAAAACTACTTTGTGACATTAAATACATTGAAAAAAAGATTTATCAAAATGTCTTGACGTTTACAAAAAATCCAATCTCCAGTGTTTCAGTATCACGTCCTGGACTGTGACTCGACTTGAAAACAAGCACTGGTGATTCAAACCTGACTTCAGCATTGACTGCATTCAGACTTGGAATTTGAGAAAATGTCTCATATTTATTGATTGAAAAAGACTGTTGATTTTTTTGGTTCTAAAATGTATTCACTTTCAAGCATGTGCTGGCACGAGTGTTCACCTGCATGTGAATATTGTCTCTGTAAGGATGAAGAAAAAGGAAACACAAATTGTGCAGACATCTATCAAGGATTCATCCAGAAAAGTAACTCAGTTAACGGGGTCATGACTCTGACGTGACTCTGTTTCTTCGACTCATACTCCAGATTTGGTGATTCCACAACAACACTGCCTAGCTCATTGTTATACCCTTTTATTTGGCTAAGTTATTTAAACACAGATTAACATCACCATGACAACAGGTAAACATGTTAAATTTGTCTGTTGGTGAAACGATCAAATCATGATTGGTAGATATTAATAAAAATCACACCTGTGTCAAATAAGGATAAATAAACAGATACATCTATTATCTAAAAGGTCAACAAAACCATAAAAGGTCAGCACTAACTGTCCCAGAACCAGACAAAATACTTTAGACAATCAAAAAAATCACCCTTCCATCCCATAAACAGAATATGAAGAGATGACGAGAAATACATTTGCTTGCTAGGAGTCCAGCCAAGTCTGTCTCTATGCAAATTGAACTTCCTCACAGTCTGATATAAAGATTCATCATCAGGCTGTGAGTCAGAGAAGAAGAGAAGCTCCATCATGTCAGGTTCAACACCAACCATGTTGTCTGTAGCTCTGCTGCTGCTGCTGGCTGCTGGATCCTGTGAGTCTCACTGAGGCAGACGCACTGACAGTATGATCACAGCACAATGACTCTAAACATACTGATTCAATATTCAACATGTTTTCCTCCACAGGTGTGAAGTGTCAACAGTTGACACAGCCAGCCTCTGTGACTGTGCAGCCAGGTCAGAGTCTGACCATCACCTGTCAGGTCTCTTATTCTGTTAGCAGCTACTGGACAGCCTGGATCAGACAGCCTGCAGGGAAAGGACTGGAGTGGATTATAGTAGGTCGTGTGGGATATAGCACACATACCAAAGATTCACTGAAGAACCAGTTCAGTATCAACTTTGACTCTTCCAGCAACACAGTGACTCTGAACGGACTGAATATGCAGCCTGAAGACACTGCAGTGTATTACTGTGCAAGAGAGCCACAGTGAGAGACAATAACAGGAGAACAATACAAAAACTACTTCCTCTTTTGACAGCAAACACTGAACAATAATTTTGTTCAGTGTTTGTTGTCTGTACATTTGTATCACTTGTCTTGTACGTTTACATAATATTATCAATTTCAGTTGAAAACACAGAGTTTAAGAATAAATCAAAGTTGTAATCCCTTTCATATATAATAAAATATATCCTCTAATTTGATTTAAATATATTGATTGATGTGCTCATTTACACAAAAGGGACCAAATGTGCCTTACATGTATGCAAAGTGACTGATTTAAATTTGTGTAATCAGCACCAGAGCTCAGAGACTTTGTCTGCCTTGCAACACAGGTTTTGGTGATATGAGGATAAGATGGTTTCTTATTGTCTCGTTTGTGCAGATTTTACTGAGCAACATAATTCTTCTTTGATCTTGGTTCAGAGTTCCTCCTTCTTGTGCAGTCTTTTTTTCATTACTTTATGTTACAATCATATTTGCAACAGTGAAAAAAAAATCAATCACACTATCCTACATTATTCAGTATTAAAACTGAAATAAAAATGTGTCAGGTACTCGTTCTGGAATTTTCCTTGTTCAAATTTAAAAGAACCTTTTTAAAGTCTGAACCTTTTAAATACAATTAAATACAAAACTGACTATTGTTAGAATCATACTGTATGTACATCACCACCAGAAACCTTGTTCATCAGCTAACTTAACAAAGTTGTTTCCTAATTTATATAAAATTGTTATTACAACATGATTCAAATTATGTTAAAATAACTGAAGTTCCACCTTTTCTTTCAACAAGGGAAACAGGGAAAGGAAACACCACAACACGTCCCCATCATTTAGATTTTTTAGAAACTAAGTCAGCTGATCTACAACCCTCTGAATGTAAATTGGTCTCCATGTGTTGCCATATAAATAAGTCATGTGTGTATGAGCATCAGTGAGAGGACAGACCAGCCCACATCAGTTCAGCTCCATCATCAGTCATGTTCTCTGCAGCTCTGATTCTGCTGCTGACCGCTGGATCCTGTAAGGAGCTTTTCAACTGTTTAGAAACAACTCGTAATCAGATGGATGATGGAGATAATGATGATTTGTGTTTCTACAGGTGTGCACTGTATTGATCTCATCACAACAGGCTCAATGGTTGTGCAGCCTGGACAGACTCTGACCCTCACCTGTCAGGTCTCTGGTTACTCTCTGACTGATAACAGCTATGCAGCAGGTTGGATCAGACAGCGTGAAGGGAAACCGATGGACTGGATCTGTCATAGGTGGGGTGGTGGAGACTTTTACCAAAATAATGCTCTGAAGAACAAGTTCAGCTACAGGACAGACACGTCTGCTAGAACAGTGACTCTAACAGGACAGAATATGCAGCCTGAAGACACTGCTGTGTATTACTGTGTGAGAAGACCCACAGTGAGGGACAATAACAGGAGAGTTGTACAAAAATAAGTTCACCTTTTTACAATAATCCCTTCAAACCTGAACTCTAGTATCACTTGTTTGCCATAATGATTGAGATAAACATTACATGATCTCATGTGACTGACTGGTTATTCCATTTCTCTTAAAATGCATTGGGTTGAGAGAGTGGGGGATGACATGCAGCAAAGGGCAAAGGTTGGATTCAAACCCATGGCTGCTGTATAATTCCAATTTTTGCTACTGCTATATTGTGTATAAGACTAACTGTAATGTCAAAATACCTCCCCAGGGATTAATAGAGTATTTCTGATTCTAATTGATGTAGCAAATGTTTAAATACATGCAAATGTTTTGATCGAGAATAAAATACTTTTAACTCAAACAATACATGTGCAGTTTATTGGATTAACCCTAAAAGATGTTTATCTCCAGGAAGCAATAACTCTGTGGTTCTGTTTCTGGATTTGTAGCAGAACAGAGAAGATGCACCAAGAATAATGTGAAGATAATGCTGACATCTCAACATGAGAAACTAAACATGTTGGAAACAAGTCCTTAAACAATGACTACAAAAAAGAATCACTGATGTAAACACACAGTTTATCTCGCAGTGGGCACATACAACCAGAGGAGGAGCCCTCAGACCACCAATGAGTATCATGGAATTACTCTTCTGATTTTTAAACAACACAACTCATAACTGAACCAGAAGACTTTAATGTCCTATATCCGATTTTTGTAATTCAAACTTTCATAAATTCTGGTTTCAATAAACGACTCAGTAATGTAGAGAAACACTTTTAGAAAAGCTTGGTGAAAGATATAATCTGAAGAACATCATGGGGATCAACTTCCTGATAGACGTGAGTTCTTAGTACACGCGGGCACAGATGTTATGTTCTCAACATGTCGGATAAAGGAGCTGTGTGTTTTTAATTTGCTTTGTGTTATTGCTGAAAGGAAAGCTGTCCAAATGGAAATATAAAAACCCCAAAGTTTGCAATCTTGAATGGACACTAATGATTTACTTCTATCTGTGAGGAGGAGTCAATGCAAATCTCTGATGTGTTCCTCCTCTACTTATGTGAGAGCAGAGAGGACGACAGAGAACAGTGGACACACAGTTGAACATGATGGACTATAGGACAGGACTGCTGCTTTTTACTGTCTGCTGGGCAGGTGATGATCATCACTCATCTTTACTCTAAAAAGTGTTCTGAAAGTGTCACATCTGATGGTTTTCTTTTCTGTCTCTTCAGGTGTTGATGGTCAGACTCTGACAGAATCTGAAGCAGTGGTTAAAAGGCCTGGAGAATCCCACAGACTGACCTGTTCAGCCTCTGGATTCACATTCAGCAGCTCCTATATGAGCTGGGTCAGACAGGCTCCTGGAAAAGGACTGGAGTGGATTGCTTATATTTACCCATCCAGTTCTTATATGTATTACTCCTCGTCAGTCCGGGGCAGATTCACCATCTCCAGAGATGACTCCAGCAGTAAACTCTATCTTCAGATGAACAGTCTGCAGACTGCAGACACTGCAGTGTATTATTGTGCCAGAGACACACAGTGAGAGACAAGAGCAGGAGAGTCGTACAAAAACTACTTCCTCTATTTTCCACCATCACGGGGAACACTCATATTTATCAGCATTGATACTGTTATCTACTGGAAGAGATGAAAATTCAGTTTCGACCTACATAATTAAACCTTGGTAGTAATGTTTGCAGACTTTGCAAAACACTACTTCTGTTTTTATTCAATTCAGCTGATTAAATTCTTTGTATCTGTTTGGAGAAACTGTGTCTACATTTGGTTTGAACTCCAAGCATACAGTAGAGATCAACACGTGGACGAAACATGTAAAGATTTAAAATATGATATGAAGATAGTACACCAACGTTATTAATGAGTAATTATATATAATCACATCCACACAATATGAATTAACATAAGAGTAGAAAAGCTCTTTCTAATAGCATTTCCTTATCACCTATTTATTGATTGTTGCTGCTCTCTTTGATAAGATTAATCCTAAAATGAATGAAACCAGTTATTAGTAAACACTTTCAACCAATCTGATCCTACAGTACGATCACATATATTATATCTGTTATCATATGTAAAGAAAGAGATGATTTCCAGTCATCTTTTCACTCTGCAGATATAAAAACAGTGAACAGACTCTTCTATTGGCTCCAGTCAGACCATCATTGATGCTTCATATGTTTGATTGTATGCAAACTCAGTGAGCTTCCTTGTTACTCAGCTATAAAAACTTCCCATCAGGCCGTCAGTGGAGTTCACAGCACGTCACTTTCAACATCAACCATGTTTTCTGTAGCTCTGCTGCTGCTGCTGGCAGCTGGATGTGAGTCTGTCTGCATCTGTCAAAGTCAACAGTTCTTCTTCTGCAGTTTAATTTGATCATTTCTTACTAAACATGTTCTCTTTTTAACAGGTGTGAAGTGTGAACAGTTGACACAGCCAGCCTCTGTGACTGTGCAGCCAGGTCAGAGTCTGACCATCACCTGTCAGGTCTCTTATTCTGTTGGCAGCTACTACACAGCCTGGATCAGACAGCCTGCAGGGAAAGGACTGGAGTGGATTGGAATGAGATACACTGGAGCCGCTTACTACAAAGATTCACTGAAGAACCAGTTCAGTATCGACTTAGACTCCTCCAGAAACAGAGCGACTCTAAACGGACTGAATATGCAGCCTGCAGACACTGCAGTGTATTACTGTGCCAGAGAGCCACAGTGACACAACCCATCAGTAGAGCTGAACAAAAACCCCTCAGAGCCTGAACACCAGTAACATGAAGCCACCAGAGGAGGAGCCCTCACACCAACAATGATTAACACCAAGCACTGAACCAGGGGAACAGAGACTTTTCCATTGCTGCCCCTCTCTCTCTGGATCTCTCTCCTCAAACACACCTGAGACTTTACTGACCTGCCACAATTCAAATCACTGATAGAAACATTATAAACACTGCTTTAGATTGCTAATGTTTCTTTTTGTAACATTGTTTAAAAGTGTTTTTCTTTAAATGTGACTCTGTAAATCAAATGTATTATAATCATTATTATACATATTAAACACCAGTTCACTTTTACAGTAAGGAGAAAAACAGCTGTAAGACATTATGAAAATACTTTTGTTTTCAAAAGAATAACTCACAATTATCAGGATCACATTCACATTAGTAACTGAACCAGAGGTCTTTAGCTTCCTCTATGGAGATCTTATTCTATCAAACTATAAGAAAATGAGATTTTAATACCACTGTTGTTCTCTGATACCCTGAGCCCATGTGACATAATCCTCCATGAATGCTGAGAACAGAAGACACCATCAAAGAACATGATGGGGATTAACTTCCTGTTAGATGTGAATATTTTTGGTACATGTGATCACAGATGTTACTGTATGTTCCCTAACTGTCAAAAAGTAGAGCTGTGTGTTATTCTGCTTTGTGTTATTACTGATTGGCTGCCTGAGTTGAGATACCGAAAAAAATAAACTAAAGATTAACAACTTGAAAGGACACTTGTGTTTAGAATTTAATTCCAAAAGTAAAGAAGTGATATCCAAATGAAATGACTTTCTTCTCTATCTGAGGAGGAGTCAATGTAAATCTCTGATGTGTTCCTCCTCTACTTATGTGAGAGCACAGAGGACGACAGAGAACAGTGGACACACAGTTGAACATGATGGACTATAGGACAGGACTGCTGCTTTTTACTGTCTGCTGGGCAGGTGATGATCATCACTCATCTTTACTCTAAAAAGTGTTCTGAAAGTGTCACATCTGATGGTTTTCTTTTCTGTCTCTTCAGGTGTTGATGGTCAGACTCTGACAGAATCTGAACCAGTGGTTAAAAGGCCTGGAGAATCCCACAGACTGACCTGTTCAGCCTCTGGATTCACATTCAGCAGCTACCGTATGAGCTGGGTCAGACAGGCTCCTGGAAAAGGACTGGAGTGGATTGCTTTCATAAGCACATCCAGTTCTCATATCTATTACTCCTCGTCAGTCCGGGGCAGATTCACCATCTCCAGAGATGACTCCAGCAGTAAACTCTATCTTCAGATGAACAGTCTGCAGACTGCAGACACTGCAGTGTATTACTGTGCCAGAGACACACAGTGAGAGACAAGAGCAGGAGAGTCGTACAAAAACTACTTCCTCTATTTACCACCATCACAGGGAACATTCATATTTTCCAGCACTGATACTGTTATTGTTGTGCCCTGAAAAAGGGTAAAATTAATAAATTGACTCAAGACACGATGCTTCCTCTGTCAGCGTCATGCAGAATGATTTACTTTATCTTTTTCAAAATGATCCACATAGTCACAATGGTGCTTTCTTTTAACATTTATTTTCACAGGCAAATATGAAACATAACAGGTAAGTACAATAAAATAAAATGATCAACAGTTCTGAAAATACAAACAAAAATATCCTGTCTATCACTTTACTTCATATTTCTTTCTTTAATTTCTCATTCTTCTGTTGAACAATTTCTTCCTAACAAAGAAATATATATGTGCTCACTGACACGATTAAACATGACTATTCTCATAAACACTCTCAGATTCTTAATCTTAATATGCACACACATCCAGACATACACACGTGCTCATGCCGTGTGGACGACATACAACCAGTGGGCGCGCACTGTAGCTGTTCCCACTCAACGTTCTTGAAGCCAAAATATGCCGCTTAGGGGCGCTTCCATCTTGCAATTTTGACGTCATGTGGAGCCAGAGTCTGCGCAGTAGGGTCCGGGGGCAGGAGCCCTGGTAAGACGCCCCGCCCATTTAGCGTACTGCCCTGATGACTTACGCAGCCCAGCTACGCCGAAAGCGCTCCGCCGGTCTACGAGTCTTATGAAGAAATGTGTAAGTACAACAAACCACCGTATTCAAAGTCTAATATTTAAACACACTGTGTTTTAAAAAATCCCGCTATTTTGATCATTATTGTAAATACGTGGGCTGCTGGGTCCTCTGTTTTTAACGAAATCATTCTATATTCAAGCTAGGTTAGCACCACAGACCGTAGGTTACAGGTGGTAAAATATGTTGTATTTTGTTAGAAACTGATAGTCTGCAATGTGATTCATGTCTGCTTTTCTAATATATTTAACTGAACAGTAAATCAATTGTTTCCGTGTCTTCATTTAGGCAAAGAAGAGATAAAAGCAGCTGGTCTGACATCTTCCACAGAGGTGAAGTGTAAGTTAAAATCATCTGTTAAAAGTTTATATCCTGTGATTGTTTTGAAGTTTCATAAGAGGATTGTAAAAACAAGCTATTGTTAACAATACAGTCTTCTAAAATTAAAATCACACTGAGTCATACACCAGCTAAATGTTAAATAGAAAGGTGATGTTTTCTTTTCCATTTTAAAATCAACAGAAACTAAAAATGACTAATTTCAACCTTTGTCTGCACACCTGTTACAGTGGTCAGGCTGGGGTCACATAGTTTGAAGGAACCTCCTCCTTCTTTCACCTGTGTCAGACGCCCTGCTCATCCACTGTGGTAGAAATGACCTTACACCAGCAGCTCTCCCAGATGAAGAGTCCTCTCTGCCATCACCCAGAGGAGCTGATCGACATCTGCACAACTGAAGAAGGTGGACAGAGTCTGGAGCTTTGTGACAGTGAACAGTGAGAAGGCTACCATAGTCATCCTCAGAGAAAACACAGAGATCCTGGTCAATATTCAATGCTGCTATTTTTCTTTCCATGATGTTGCCCTGTGTTTGAAAGGCCAAATGCTGGAGGGTTGTGTTGGATTTGCTTTTCCATCATATTTTAACAGTCAAACAATCATCCAGGATCTCTTTACTTTATTTGATTTTTGTTTGGATTTCTTTGTTCAATTATTTTTTATACTTTCTCCTATGTCCCAGCAGTTCAACCTGTTGGTCTCCCTTACTTATTTTCCACATGGTTAATGAAGCCAGGGGTTGTTTATTGAAGTTTTTTTTTTCATAAAATGTTTAAATAAACTTTTTTTAAATCTGAATTGACTGTCTCTGATTAACTGGAGCACTACAAAGTGTTGGTCATAGTAAAATAATTTAGCAGTTAAGTTTATAGCTCACATTTAAAAGGCCTTGAACTGACATTAATTTCTTCTTGACCAACAACAGCTAAGACAACAACAAAGCTACCAGACGAGCTCAGCTTGTCACAGCTGGGCTCGACTGAGATAAATGGCCTTCAAACTTATTTAATATTAAACATTTAAAGCCAATAAGCATAGCAAGATACGCATGAGATTCCATTTCCATTTATTCAATCACAGACTTGTCAAACAGTCTGGCATTTTGTGCTGCTGTTTTCAAGAGTTAATGACTGAAGAGAAAAACTCCATCGAGAGAGGACAGGAAACGTTCAGGGGACGAGTCCTCCATGTTGTCAGGTGTTGCTGATGGATCTGAATCTGAGGGCATCTTCTGTAGTAAAGAAAAACAATCATGGAGTTAAATGTAAAGTATAATGGATTTTACTGTGATGTTTATGCCTCAGACCTGAAATCAGATCTGTCCTCAGGTTCTGCTAAACTTCAGCTTCTAAAGTTTGCTTTAAAGACAGGGTAACTATTTTAGAGGAAAGAAATGTATATAATAAGACAGGATGAATCCATTAATATGATCAGCTTTATGAATTTATGTTTTAAGACAAAAGTGTTCCTGCCACTTTCTATTGAAGATTATTTTAAACTGTCATCACATGGGCCAGCCTGATAAATTAAACTAATGTTAAATATTCTCATATAATCAGATTTGTGTGCAGAACCTCACCGGAGCTGGAATCAGAGTCTGGACTGCTGTTTCCTTTGAGCATTGATTTCCTTGAAGACAGAAAGAAGAACAATTTAAACATGAACTAGACTTCTTGCAGAATCACAGAGGCTGTTAAAATCTTCTGCTAGTCTTCCTTACATTTTAAGAAGGATTATAAATTGTTACTAAAATTACTTTGATGCTGATAGCGGTTACAATAACACAGTCCAATCATATGAGAGATAATTTTACCTTTGAGTCCTATATGAAGGTGTTCTCTTCAGAATCAGCACTGCAAAGACAAGATGATGGCGTCCACCTTCACAACCTGCTGCTTCAGTCTGGCTGCTTCATGGTCACCTACAGGAACACTACAGAAATGCAATCAAAGTACTTCACTTTATTTATCAGAGGATGTACTGTATGCAAAGTAGAATTTTTTTTAACTGTGATTCCTCAAAAAGATTTGAGACTGCTTTGTTATTTGAGAGCACAGATTGTTTCTTTTCCCTTCTCTCTGTTTGACTGTACATGACCTTTTAGTGCTGTAAAAGATGCTACAGTAAATCCTGGATCAGCTGTGCGGATGGTGTGACTGTGTGGTAAAGCTGTATTAAAGTTGTCACGCACATACTCATATGCCTTTGGAGAGTAAAAGTGCAGTGTGGTGGCAAACTGCTTATAAAATATAAAATAGTATTTTATTGGTGAGGTCCCCCAATCCAAGCGTCCTACAGAGTAGCAGCAGCGGGCTTTAGAGGGAGGAGACGAGCGCATTACGGAGAGGAGCGCACCGGAGGGGGCGAGCTGGGGGAGAGACACGACAGCCTGAGAAAAAGGAAATCCCTGTTTAAAATATAATGTTGGTGAAAAGAGGGAAATAGGAAGACATAAATGTCAATGTTGAAATTCTTTTGAATGCAGAGGCCGTGGATGTTCAGTTTTCTTTGGCTATAAAAAGGCAACAATAGCCTGTAGTTTAATCATGGTGTTTCTCTTTGTTAACGATTATTGAAGCGAAATCAAAAATAAATGCATGACATTTAAAACATATTAACATGTGTGGGGAAAAACGCGATCTTTATGTCTTCTTTTATTGTACCTATGTCTCCTCCTAACTTCAATAACAGCAGTCTGTTGTGTGTAACACTGATCTCCTGCATTAACACCTTCCTTTCAAAGGTGTTAAACACAGACACAGACACAGTCACTGCAATTTTTGTCAGGTTTTGTCAATTTTTAGTACAAATTCTCAATGAGCGTCATTAAATTTACAATATGATCAACTTGTGACTGTTGAATTGGTAGTGTGTGGAAGACAATGCAGAATATTTATCAGTTTAAGCAGCATGATGCTCCGTTAATATTACATTACACCACCGCAGGTTGTTGATGTTTGTGTTCACGTTTCAGTTAGTCTCTTAAATCAGTAACAGTTATATTAAATCAGAGCTTACCTTTAGTTTTATCTGGATACATAGAGAAATATTCTACCCTCGTATATAGTACTATGAATTTCAGTCTGCACGGTGAGCGGATGAAAGTAAAACCTGTTACTCTCGGTATAGCCCACTTATCACTCAGACTGTAAACATGTACACATTAGTAATGATGCAGGCCAGATTACAATTATTTGGCTTTGTTTTTGCCCTAGATACTTTTTTGAGCCTTTACCAGACTATTTATTTTTGCTGTAAAATAACTGTACAGTCAATGAACCGCATCTATGAGCGGATTTTATATTACGATTCCTGGTTTTAAATACAATTTAAATCACAATAATGATATAACAATATCAAGAAACATAGCATGTCAGTTATTAGGTTTGCTCATTTTAAAAAATAAAATAAAAAGATAAATCATGCCGGATAAGTAACCTAGCTTTACAACATTTCAGCTAACCTTAGACTGCTTATGTGTTAGCTAGCTAGATAACGACTTTAACCAACCAATGACACATAAATCACACTTTTTTACTTACCGAAAAAACTGCAAAGATCCCTTAGCTCCCACAGGTCGGTTAGAACAGTTTACTGCAGAACAACTCATTTTGCCAGCTCAAAAAAGACGAAAAAACTGAACGGAAAAATTCAATGGCGTCTCGGCTTTCCTTCACTACGTAACTTTTGCTATTCACAAAGAGAGCTACGCAAGATCGGCGGCTGTCAATCATCGTCAAATATGACGTAAAATCCCGTTTTTCAACCTCAAATAACTTATTTAAAACAAACTTCACAGAAAAATGAGCACTTGAACACAATGTAGGGTGATAATAACTAATGATCACAGCAGAGTTTAGGTTTGGAAAAAAATTATGTGACTTATGTGTGAGTATTTTAGCTTTACAGTTTGACCCACATCCCGTCTGTTATCATTGAGGAGGCGGGGTTTATGACCTATACTGCAGCAAGTCAGCAGGGGGAGCTCTAAAAATAAAAGCTTCACTAGACCGGGGACCTTGTCCCGTCCATTATTTTTACAGTCTATGCATACAACACGGAGCTAACCTAGCTTAGTGTCTCACTGAACTTTCATAAAATGTAAATACAACGTTTTAAACATCAGTCTTTCTGTAAGTTCCTACAATAAACAATAAACACGAAAACATCTCTAGAAACATACTTTGTAGATAACACAGATATATATTATCTTTTTTACCTGAAAAAGGGTAAAAATGAATAAATGGACTCAAGACACGACGCTTCCTCTGTCAGCGTCATGCAGAATGAGGCATCGCGGCTGAGAGCTCCCCCTTCCGGCCTCGGCAGGCATAACTAATCAATCACATGCATTATCTCTTGATAGACATTACAGGTAAATGACAGATTCATAAATCTTGGCATATCTGTTTGTTTCAAAGGTTTTTAACAAAAAACTCATTTTTAAAGTGTTTTAAATCCTTCAGACTGAATCTGTTTTAACACTGATATCTTTTACAAATTATTAACCTTAAATGAACTTCTACAATTGTTTTATGACATTTTTTACAAGAATTCACTGTTTTATGTCACTAACATCATATTTATTTCTCCATGAAGTTATTTATAACTTATCAGTTATTTCAAATAAATTACACCTATCACATTATCTACTGGAAGAGATGAAAATTCAGTTTCCACCTACATAATTAAAACTTTTTTCCTTGGTAGATTAACAACTTGAAAGGACACTTGTGTTTAGAATTTAAGTCCAAAAGTAAAGAAGTGATATCCAAATGAAATGACTTTCTTATCTATCTGAGGAGGAGTCAATGCAAATCTCTGATGTGTTCGTCCTCTACTTATGTGAGAGCAGAGAGGACGACAGAGAACAGTGGACACACAGTTGAACATGATGGACTATAGGACAGGACTGCTGCTTTTTACTGTCTGCTGGGCAGGTGATGATCATCACTCATCTTTACTTTAAAAAGTGTTCTGAAAGTGTCACATCTGATGGTTTTCTTTTCTGTCTCTTCAGGTGTTGATGGTCAGACTCTGACAGAATCTGAAGCAGTGGTTAAAAGGCCTGGATAATCCCACAGACTGTCCTGTTCAGCCTCTGGATTCACATTCAGCAGCTACTATATGGCTTGGGTCAGACAGGCTCCTGGAAAAGGACTGGAGTGGATTGCTTATATAGGCACATCTAGTTCTCCTATCTATTACTCCTCATCAGTCCGGGGCAGATTCACCATCTCCAGAGATGACTCCAGCAGTAAACTCTATCTTCAGATGAACAGTCTGCAGACTGCAGACACTGCAGTGTATTACTGTGCCAGAGACACACAGTGAGAGACAAGAGCAGGAGAGTCGTACAAAAACTACTTCGTCTATTTTCCACCATCACGGGGAACATTCATATTTATCAGCACTGATACTGTTATCTACTGGAAGAGATGAAAATTCAGTTTCAACCTACATAATTAAAACTTTTTTCCTTGGTAGTAATGTTTGCAGACTTTGCAAAACACTACTTCTGTTTTTATTCAATGCAGCTGATTAAATTCTTTGTATCTGTTTGGAGAAACTGTGTCTACATTTGTTTTGAACTCCAAGCATACAGTAGAGATCAACACGTGGTCGAAACATGTAAAGATCTAAAATATTCCACATGATATGAAGATAGTACACCAACAATATTGATGAGTAATTATATATAATCACATCCACACAATATGAATTAACATAAGAAGAGTAGAAAAGCTCTTTCTAATAGCATTTCCTTGTCACCTATTTATTGATTGTTGCTGCTCTCTTTGATAAGATTAATCCTAAAATGAATGAAACCAGTTATTAGTAAACACTTTCAACCAATCTGATCCTACAGTATGATCACATATATTATATCTGTTATCATATGTAAAGAAAGAGATGATTTCCAGTCATCTTTTCACTCTGCAGATATAAAAACAGTGAACAGACTCTTCTATTGGCTCCAGTCAGACCATCATTGATGCTTCATATGTTTGATTGTATGCAAACTCAGTGAGCTTCCTTGTTACTCAGCTATAAAAACTTCCCATCAGGCCGTCAGTGGAGTTCACAGCACGTCACTTTCAACATCAACCATGTTTTCTGTAGCTCTGCTGCTGCTGCTGGCAGCTGGATGTGAGTCTGTCTGCATCTGTCAAAGTCAACAGTTCTTCTTCTGCAGTTTAACTTGATCATTTCTTACTAAACATGTTCTCTTTTTAACAGGTGTGAAGTGTGAACAGTTGACACAGCCAGCCTCTGTGACTGTGCAGCCAGGTCAGAGTCTGACCATCACCTGTCAGGTCTCTTATTCTGTTAGCGGCTACTGGACAGCCTGGATCAGACAGCCTGCAGGGAAAGGACTGGAGTGGATCGGAATGAGATCCACTGGAAGCACTTACTACAAAGATTCACTGAAGAACCAGTTCAGTATCGACTTAGACTCTTCCAGAAAAATAGTGACTCTGAACGGACTGAATATGCAGCCTGAAGACACTGCAGTGTATTACTGTGCCAGAGAGACACAGTGACACAACCCATCAGTAGAGCTGAACAAAAACTACTTCCTCTTTTTACCACCATCACAATATTTCATGTGATTCACAATCAACTACGAAAATTCTGAGTGTTGAACAAATACTTATCAAGTCATCAACTTCAATTGTTTTTTTTAAAACACAGTTTCTCAATAAATGGAAGTTTAAGTTTTAGCCCCCTCTTACTTCAGTGACATGGAAGACACATTCAAATTGTGAATGTAGACAAGAACTAATTAATATAAAATATATAGAGCAGCAGTTAAATCTACAGCATCTCTATGATACATCCTAGAAGTAATCATTCTGTAGTGAACTATTTGATGTGCATGTGTTGAAATCTTACCATGAAAGACTTCTGACATGTGGTTAATATTATCCATCAAGCTTTGCTGTTTCTGTGCACCAAGTGTCATTAATGAAAAACACAGTTTCTCCCCTTGTGAACACTTGTTCCTTAAAGCCACCAGAGGAGGAGCTCTCACACAACAAATGATTTCAACTTCATTTGACTGTAACAGTAAAGAGAGAGAGAGAAACAGTCTTCAGGCTTCATTAGATCTTCTAATAAATGTGTCACTTAAATATTGTTTCAATCCCTATCTCTGATTAATTGAGAGTTTAAGAGTAATACTCAATTTTACCAGGATTTTGAATTATTTGAATGAATGTAGTCGACTGATTTACCATCCTGTGTATGTAAATTAGCCTCCTCTTGTTGCCATATAAGAAAGTCCACTGGGTGTGTTAATGCATCAAGTTCTCACATCAGTTCAGCTCCATCATCAGTCATGTTCTCTGCAGCTCTGATTCTGCTGCTGAGCGTTGGATCATGTAAGGATATTTTCAACTGTTTAGAAAGAACTCATAATCAAATGGATGATGGAGATAATGATGATTTGTGTTTCCACAGGTGTGCACTGTATTGATCTCATCACACCAGGCTCAATGGTTGTGCAGCCTGGACAGACTCTGACCCTCACCTGTCAGGTCTCTGGTTACTCTCTGACTGATAGCAGCTATGCAACAGGTTGAATCAGACAGCGTGAAGGGAAACCGATGGACTGGATTTCTCATCAGTGGGGAGGAAGCTCTGGGAGCCTTTACCAAAATAATGCTCTGAAGAACAAGTTCAGCTACAGCAGAGACACGTCTGCTAGAACAGTGACTCTAACAGGACAGAGTCTGCAGCCTGAAGACACTGCTGTGTATTACTGTGCTAGAGTCCCACAGTGAAAGACAATAACAGGAGAGTCATACAAAAATGACTTCCTCTGTTTACAACCGTCACTGGGAACATTCAGCTGTCTCAACATCACATTATAAAAACTGATTGTAAATATGTGTCAGAAATACAAAAATCAAAATGTGATTGACTCAATATTAGAGTCCTATATGGTCCGGGGGTATTACTGGACTGTGATTGGCCGCAGGGTGTCAAATCATTTCTAACTTTGACAAGTTCTGCTCCAAGTTGTCTGTGAGTTCATGATAATGGACATTTTGTTAAACAATTCATAAACACACTCAGATGCAGAGGAAAGTCCAGGACACAAAAAACTGATAGTAAGAAAAAGTTCTCTACTCAAATGTTTGTAGGTCAAACACAGAGAGGCAGTCAGAGAGGGGAAAATCAAAATCCAAACAAAGTTCAAAACCGGGAAAAGCAAACAGGGAAAATAAAGCTGGAAAGCATGAACACACTCAGGAGACGATGACAATCTGTCAGAGGGCTGGTAGAAACACAGGGGTGAATATACAGGGCAGACTTATTGTAGGTGAGACACAGGTGTGCTGGGACAAAAGGAGGGAAACCAAACAATTACAGGAAGATGGGCTACATATTATTCACAAGCAGCAGATAACAAGATAAAACAGGAAGTGAACACAAAACAAAAGAAAACAAAATGGTTGGACCAACAGAATATCACAAATTTTGATAAAGAAGCTGCAGAATTATCCAGTTAGCTTACAGGTGTATTTCAGTTTACTGGAACCACAGACGCAATTATTCCTGAGCATCGGCTGACAGCATGTTTGAATAAAGGATACTTCAGACACACACACACACACACACACACACACACACACACACACACACACACACACACACACAGACACACACACACACACACACACACACACACACACACACACACACACACACACACAGGGATGGATGTGAAAAAAACGCAGAAAATCAAATCTGATCTGAAAGAAATAATGACGGACGAAAGTTTCAGAGTCACTCTGCAGATATAAAAACAGTGAACAGACTCTTCTATTGGCTCCAGTCAGACCATCATTGATGCTTCATATGTTTGATTGTATGCAAACTCAGTGAGCTTCCTTGTTACTCAGCTATAAAAACTTCCCATCAGGCCGTCAGTGGAGTTCACAGCACGTCACTTTCAACATCAACCATGTTTTCTGTAGCTCTGCTGCTGCTGCTGGCAGCTGGATGTGAGTCTGTCTGCATCTGTCAAAGTCAACAGTTCTTCTTCTGCAGTTTAACTTGATCATTTCTTACTAAACATGTTCTCTTTTTAACAGGTGTGAAGTGTGAACAGTTGACACAGCCAGCCTCTGTGACTGTGCAGCCAGGTCAGAGTCTGACCATCACCTGTCAGGTCTCTTATTCTGTTGGCAGCTACTACACAGCCTGGATCAGACAGCCTGCAGGGAAAGGACTGGAGTGGATTGGAATGAGATACACTGGAGCCGCTTACTACAAAGATTCACTGAAGAACCAGTTCAGTATCGACTTAGACTCCTCCAGAAACACAGCGACTCTGAACGGACTGAATATGCAGCCTGCAGACACTGCAGTGTATTACTGTGCTAGAGTCCCACAGTGAAAGACAATAACAGGAGAGTCGTACAAAAACTACTTCCTCTGTTTACAACCGTCACTGGGAACATTCAGCTGTCTCAACATCACATTATAAAAACTGATTGTGAATATGTGTCAGAAATACAAAAATCAAAACGTGATTGACTCATTATCAGAGTCCTATATGGTACGGAGGTATTACTGGACTGTGATTGGTCGCAGGGTGTCAAATCATTTCTAACTTTGACAAGTTCTGCTCCAAGTTGTCTGTGAGTTCATGATAATGGACATTTTGTTAAACAATTCATAACCACACTCAGATGCAGAGGAAAGTCCAGGACACAAAAAACTGATAGTAAGAAAAAGTTCTCTACTCAAATGTTTGTAGGTCAAACACAGAGAGGCAGTCAGAGAGGGGAAAATCAAAATCCAAACAAAGTTCAAAACCGGGAAAAGCAAACAGGGAAAATAAAGCTGGAAAGCATGAACACACTCAGGAGACGATGACAATCTGTCAGAGGGCTGGTAGAAACACAGGGGTGAATATACAGGGCAGACTTATTGTAGGTGAGACACAGGTGTGCTGGGACAAAAGGAGGGAAACCAAACAATTACAGGAAGATGGGCTACATATTATTCACAAGCAGCAGATAACAAGATAAAACAGGAAGTGAACACAAAACAAAAGAAAACAAAATGGTTGGACCAACAGAATATCACAAATTTTGATAAAGAAGCTGCAGAATTATCCAGTTAGCTTACAGGTGTATTTCAGTTTACTGGAACCACAGACGAAATTATTCCTGAGCATCGGCTGACAGCATGTTTGAATAAAGGATACTTCAGACACACACACACACACACACACACACACACACACACACACACACACACACACACAGACACACACACACACACACACACACACACACACACACACACACACACACACACACACACAGGGATGGATGTGAAAAAAACGCAGAAAATCAAATCTGATCTGAAAGAAATAATGACGGACGAAAGTTTCAGAGTCACTCTGCAGATATAAAAACAGTGAACAGACTCTTCTATTGGCTCCAGTCAGACCATCATTGATGCTTCATATGTTTGATTGTATGCAAACTCAGTGAGCTTCCTTGTTACTCAGCTATAAAAACTTCCCATCAGGCCGTCAGTGGAGTTCACAGCACGTCACTTTCAACATCAACCATGTTTTCTGTAGCTCTGCTGCTGCTGCTGGCAGCTGGATGTGAGTCTGTCTGCATCTGTCAAAGTCAACAGTTCTTCTTCTGCAGTTTAACTTGATCATTTCTTACTAAACATGTTCTCTTTTTAACAGGTGTGAAGTGTGAACAGTTGACACAGCCAGCCTCTGTGACTGTGCAGCCAGGTCAGAGTCTGACCATCACCTGCCAGGTCTCTTATTCTGTTAGCAGCTACTACACAGCCTGGATCAGACAGCCTGCAGGGAAAGGACTGGAGTGGATCGGTAGCGGAGTTGGATCCTCCAGATACTACAAAGATTCACTGAAGAACCAGTTCAGTATCGACTTAGACTCTTCCAGCAACACAGCGACTCTAAACAGACTGAATATGCAGCCTGCAGACACTGCAGTGTATTACTGTGCCAGAGAGCCACAGTGACACAACCAATCAGTAGAGCTGAACAAAAACCCCTCAGAGCCTGAACACCAGTAACATGAAGCTACCAGAGGAGGAGCCCTCACACCAATAATGATCATAACACCAGTTCACTGTTGAAGAGTAAAAAAGACTCATTTATAGATTCATATAGTTATATTGCTTGAAGTAGAAGTGAAAGAAATATAACAAAGTTTATTTATAATACATTTCTGGGATCTCAAACACAAATTACATAATTTGATCAATTAAAGTAATAAAGTAAGGGGGGGTGGGGGGGCGGCAGTAGCTTAGATTGTGGGGGCTGGGATTCTGAGGGTCACAGGTTAAGGTCATGTCCGAAATTGGTCTGGTAGCTCGAGAGGTGTCAGTTCACTTCCTGAGCACTACATAGGTGAACCTTCTTTCATAGCCTCCCTGTGTCCTTATATGCAAAGTGAACTTCCTCACAGTCTGATATAAAGACTCAACATCAGGCTCTGAGTCAGAGAAGATCAGAAGCTCCATCAGATCACTTCAAGTGAAGAAATGTTCTCTGTAGCTCTGATTCTACTGCTGGTCGCTGGATCAAGTAGGAAGCTTTATAACTAATGATCACATCAGACACAGAGAATAATCAGATGAGTGATGGAGATAATGATGATTTGTGTTTCCACAGGTGTGCACTGTATTGATCTCATCACACCAGGCTCAATGGTTGTGCAGCCTGGACAGTCTCTGACCCTCACCTGTCAGGTCTCTGGTTACTCTCTGACTGATGACAGCTATGCAACAGGTTGGATCAGACAGCGTGAAGGGAAACCGATGGACTGGATCTCTCATCAGTGGGGTGGTGGAGACTTTTACCAAAATAATGCTCTGAAGAACAAGTTCAGCTACAGCAGAGACACGTCTGCTAGAACAGTGACTCTAACAGGGCAGAATATGCAGCCTGAAGACACTGCTGTGTATTACTGTGTGAGAAGACCCACAGTGAGAGACAATAACAGGAGAGTCATATAAAAACAAGTTCCCCTTTTTACAATAATCCCTTCAAACCTGAACTCTGGTATCACTTGTTTACCATAATGATTGAGATAAACATTACATGATCTCATGTGACTGACTGGTTATTCTGTTTCTCTTAAAATGCATTGGGTTGAGAGAGTGGGGGATGACATGCAGCAAAGGGCAAAGGTTGGATTCAAACCCATGGCTGCTATATAATTACAATTTTTGCTACTGCTATATTGTGTATAAGACTAACTGTAATGTCAAAATACCTCCCCAGGGATTAATAGAGTATTTCTGATTCTAATTGATGTAGCAAATGTTTAAATACATACAAATGTTTTGATCGAGAATAAAATACTTTTAACTCAAACAATACATGTGCAGTTTATTGGATTAACCCTAAAAGATGTTTATCTCCAGAAGCAATAACTCTGTGGTTCTGTTTCTGGATTTGCAGCAGAACAGAGAAGATGCACCAAGAATAATGTGAAGATAATGCTGACATCTCAACATGAGAAACTAAACATGTTGGAAACAAGTCCTTAAACAATGACTACAACAAAGAATCACTGATGTAGACACACAGTTTATCTCGCAGTGGGCACATACAACCAGAGGAGGAGCCCTCAGACCACCAATGAGTATCATGGAATTACTCTTCTGATTTTTAAACAATACAACTCATAACTGAACCAGAAGACTTTAATGTCCTATATCCGATTTTTGTAATTCAAACTTTCATAAATTCTGGTTTCAATAAGCGACTCAGTAATGTAGAGAAACACTTTTAGAAAAGCTTGGTGAAAGATATAATCTGAAGAACATCATGGGGATCAACTTCCTGATAGACGTGAGTTCTTAGTACACGCGGGCACAGATGTTATGTTCCCAACATGTTGGATAAAGGAGCTGTGTGTTTTTAATTTGCTTTGTGTTATTGCTGAAAGGAAAGCTGTCCAAATGGAAATATAAAAACCCCAAAGTTTGCCATCTTGAATGGACACTAATGATTTACTTCTATCTGTGAGGAGGAGTCAATGCAAATCTCTGATGTGTTCCTCCTCTACTTATGTGAGAGCAGAGAGGACGACAGAGAACAGTGGACACACAGTTGAACATGATGGACTATAGGACAGGACTGCTGCTTTTTACTGTCTGCTGGGCAGGTGATGATCATCACTCATCTTTACTCTAAAAAGTGTTCTGAAAGTGTCACATCTGATGGTTTTCTTTTCTGTCTCTTCAGGTGTTGATGGTCAGACTCTGACAGAATCTGAAGCAGTGGTTAAAAGGCCTGGAGAATCCCACAGACTGACCTGTTCAGCCTCTGGATTCACATTCAGCAGCTACTATATGGCTTGGGTCAGACAGGCTCCTGGAAAAGGACTGGAGTGGATTGCTGAAATTAGTAGTGGTGGTGGTAGCATCTACTACTCTAATTCATTCAAAAGCCGGTTCACCATCTCCAGAGACAACAGCAGACAGCAGCTGTATCTGCAGATGAACAGTCTGAAGACTGAAGACACTGCAGTGTATTACTGTGCCAAAGACCCACAGTGACACAACCCATCAGTAGAGCTGAACAAAAACCCCTCAGAGCCTGAACACCAGTAACATGAAGCCACCAGAGGAGGAGCCCTCACACCAACAATGATCATATTAAAAGTTCAATGACACAAATAGTCTATAGATAAAGTGTACATGGCAATAAAATTAGGAACTGATGCAAAAAAAGATTCATAATCATTTTGGTAGTATGAGACATTCCCAAGAAAGAAATGTTTTGAATCCATCTAAAGGTATGCAAAACAAAGGGACCAATGACTTTAGGTTTGCATACATCATTATTTTTGTGTGAATAAATCATATTATATCATAGAACATTTAGTGACCTTCTCTCTGAGTAGGAGGAGTCAATGCAAATCTCTGATGTCTTCCATCACTACATAAGTGTTGCAGAGTGAAGCACAAACACACTCTGTAGACTGGACAAAGACGAAAGCTTTCACAATGACAGAACCTGAGTGTTTGGTTCTTTTTCTCATCCTGTCACTAAACTGGACAGGTAAGAACGGTGACTATTTCTTCAGACAAACTTGTTGGTGCATTACAGTATCTAACGAGCTGTTTATATGTCTGCAGGTACTGAGGGTCAAACACTGACTGAGTCTGACGCTGTGGTTAAAAGGCCCGGAGAATCCCACAGACTGACCTGCACATATTCAGGGTTTTCTAGTCATCCTCATAACGCTTGGATCAGACAGGTTGCTGGAAAAGGACTGGAGTGGATTGCTTATATAAGTAGTGGCAGCGGTTACATCTACTACTCTAATTCAGTCAAAGGTCGGTTCACCATCTCCAGAGACAACAGCAGACAGCAGGTGTTTCTGCAGATGAACAGTCTGACGATGGAAGATTCTGCTGTTTATTACTGTGCTCGAGAGCCACAGTGACACAAGAGGAAGCAACGCAGTACAGAAACCTAAACTGTCAAAACATGACAAGAATATTTTCTTACATGACGTAATTACAAACCCGATAAAGTCTGAAATAAAATCATGAAGTGACCAGAGGAGGAGCCCTGAGACCAGTAAGGATTAAAACACCAGTTAAATAATGAGGAGAGAAAAATACACATGTAGAGATGTAAAAGTCAAAGCAAAATAACAAAGTTTACTTTGAGATACAATTATACTACGATAATACAATTGTACTGAGTTTCCTCCGGGGGGCGGCTGGGCTCAGCCTTAGAGATAGGGTGAGGAGCTCAGACATTGGAGTTTGGTGTAGAGCCGCTACTCCTCTGCATCGAAGGGAGTCAAATGAGATGGTTTTGGCATCTGATTAGGATTCTTCCTGGATACGAGCAAATCTCAATGACTTAAATCACATATATTTGGCAGCTGTTCCGACTCCTGCATCATTGTACACCTATACAAAATAATAACAAACTTTTCCTATTATCAAGTTAATCTCTGCTTTCACTCTACTGGCATGATACAACTGATGACCTTTCAACTTAAAGTATCCAAGACAGAAGTCAAATGTTATTTCTCTCTGAGGAGGAGTCAATGCAAATCTCTGATGTGTTCCTCCTCTACTTATGTGAGAGCAGAGAGGACGACAGAGAACAGTGGACACACAGTTGAACATGATGGACTATAGGACAGGACTGCTGCTTTTTACTGTCTGCTGGGCAGGTGATGATCATCACTCATCTTAACTCTAAAAAGTGTTCTGAAAGTGTCACATCTGATGGTTTTCTTTTCTGTCTCTTCAGGTGTTGATGGTCAGACTCTGACACAATCTGAACCAGTGGTTAAAAGGCCTGGAGAATCCCACAGACTGACCTGTTCAGCCTCTGGATTCACATTCAGCGACTACCATATGAGCTGGGTCAGACAGGCTCCTGGAAAAGGACTGGAGTGGATCGCCTGGGTTGAGAATGATAATGACAGAAAAAGCTACTCTCAGTCAGTTACAGGCCGGTTCACCATCTCCAGAGACAACAGCAGACAGCAGGTGTATCTGCAGATGAACAGTCTGAAGACTGAAGATTCTGCTGTTTATTATTGTGCCAGAGACCCACAGTGACACAGGAGGAAGTAACGCTGTACAAAAACTTAACGTGTCAAACAGTACTCTCTCTGTCTTTTTTATTTATAGAATAAGCTTCAGTTTGATGTGAAAAAAATAAAGTTTCACTTCTTGTGCATCTCTGGTATTCTTCCACATTTTATTCAAGTAGTGTGATAACATCAAATATTTAGTGGATCTGACTATAAACGTGAATCTGCTTGTTTGAAGCAGCTGGTCCTTGTAACTTTTAACTAAGGGAATGTGTCTGTTTCTCCTTGATTGATAAAAAGGGAGATTTTAACACCTATTAAAATTATGTATTCAAGAGACGTTTGAAATATCAACGCTCCGAGGATTTTCATTTTCTACGCACACACTTAAAACAAAATAGTGATAATAGGCCATGTTTACACAACAATGATTTCATCCTAGTAATAATTACCATAGACACCAGCCTGGTAAAAAAGAAAAAAACACTTATGCAAACCCAAAGCACACCATAAATGAAGAGGCATCACTCACAGAGAGTGTTATACGTATAGGGAGGGGTGGGTCAGAGTAACTCTGCTGCAGAATGAGCATGTTTAGACGACCTGCAGAAAAGATCATGTTGGGGCTTTAAGCAGTGATGCAACCAAAAGAACAAATAGACTGCTGTGTATTACTGTGTGAGATTTACCCACTGATAAAAGAGGCCAGAAGAAAAATAAAACCTGACGAAATGCATTTTTACAAAGGCCAACAGAGGGCGATAAAAGATCAAACGTATAATGGCAGAGCATTGTGACAAAGTCTCTTAAAGCTCAATCACAAGAAGGAAACATTCAGCAGCAGTTGATTCGGTGGGTTCATCCTAACTGTTGGTTTTAAATCATAGAGACAATAATAAAAAGCTTTGTGACCTGCAGGCTGTCACTTCATTGAAGCTGGTGATGTCTAAAGTTGTGTTTCTCTCTCGTCAGAATTTAGCTGACAGTAAAACTACTTTGTGACATTAAATACATTGAAAAAAAGATTTATCAAAATGTCTCAAAAAATCCAATCTCCAGTGTTTCAGTATCACGTCCTGGACTGTGACTCGACTTGAAAACAAGCACTGGTGATTCAAACCTGACTTCAGCATTGACTGCATTCAGACTTGGAATTTGAGAAAATGTCTCATATTTATTGATTGAAAAAGACTTTTGATTTTTTTGGTTCTAAAATGTATTCACTTTCAAGCATGTGCTGGCACGAGTGTTCACCTGCATGTGAATATTGTCTCTGTAAGGATGAAGAAAAATGAAACACAAATTGTGCAGACATCTATCAAGGATTCATCCAGAAAAGTAACTCAGTTAACGGGGTCATGACTCTGACGTGACTCTGTTTCTTCGACTCATACTCCAGATTTGGTGATTCGACAACAACACTGCCTATCTCATTGTTATACCCTTTTATTTGGCTAAGTTATTTAAACACAGATTAACATCACCATGACAACAGGTAAACATGTTAAATTTGTCTATTGGTGAAACGATCAAATCATGATTGGTAGATATTAATAAAAATCACACCTGTGTCAAATAAGAATAAATAAACAGATACATCTATTATCTAAAAGGTCAACAAAACCATAAAAGGTCAGCACTAACTGTCCCAGAACCAGACAAAATACTTTAGACAATCAAAAAAATCACCCTTCCATCCCATAAATAGAATATGAAGAGATGATGAGAAATACATTTGCTTGCTAGGAGTCGAGCCAAGTCTGTCTCTATGCAAATTGAACTTCCTCACAGTCTGATATAAAGATTCATCATCAGGCTGTGAGTCAGAGAAGAAGAGAAGCTCCATCATGTCAGGTTCAACACCAACCATGTTGCCTGTAGCTCTGCTGCTGCTGCTGGCTGCTGGATCCTGTGAGTCTCACTGAGGCAGACGCACTGACAGTATGATCACAGCACAATGACTCTAAACATACTGATTCAATATTCAACATGTTTTCCTCCACAGGTGTGAAGTGTGAACAGTTGACACAGCCAGCCTCTGTGACTGTGCAGCCAGGTCAGAGTCTGACCATCACCTGTCAGGTCTCTTATTCTGTTGGCAGCTACTACACAGCCTGGATCAGACAGCCTGCAGGGAAAGGACTGGAGTGGATTATAGTAGGTCGTGTGGGATATAGCACATATACCAAAGATTCACTGAAGAACCAGTTCAGTATCAACTTTGACTCTTCCAGCAACACAGTGACTCTAAACGGACTGAATATGCAGCCTGCAGACACTGCAGTGTATTACTGTGCCAGAGACCCACAGTGACACAACCCATCAGTAGAGCTGAACAAAAACCCCTCAGAGCCTGAACACCAGTAACATGAAGCCACCAGAGGAGGAGCCCTCACACCAATAATGATCATATCAGAAGTTCAGTGACACAAACAGTCTATAGATAAAGTGTACATGGCAATAAAATAAGGAACTGATGCAAAAAAATATTCTTCATCCTTTTGGTAGTATGAGATGAAAAGATCATTCATGAGAGGACAGGTCAACCTCATTGTCTTACACCTTTGGGAAACAGACTGCAGAGAGAATGACAAATGTTTAAGTTTCACTGCAGCTTTTGTTTGATCCAATGTAACAGAGTTCATCTGTGTGACTTTTAATAAAACACAACAGGTATTCATGGTGTACCCAGATTTAGAAAATGTCAAATCTCAATGACTCGAATCAAATATATTTGTCAGATGTTCCGACTCCTGCATCATTGATTACATATATAAAAAAAAAAAAAAAAAAAAACATTTCCTATTATCAAGTTAATCTCTGCTTTCACTCTACTGGCATGATACAACTGATGACCTTTCAAGTTAAAGTATCCAAGACAGAAGTCAAATGTTATTTCTCTCTGAGGAGGAGTCAATGTAAATCTCTGATGTGTTCCTCCTCTACTTATGTGAGAGCAGAGAGGACGACAGAGAACAGTGGACACACAGTTGAACATGATGGACTATAGGACAGGACTGCTGCTTTTTACTGTCTGCTGGGCAGGTGATGATCATCATCATCTTTACTCTAAAAAGTGTTCTGAAAGTGTCACATCTGATGGTTTTCTTTTCTGTCTCTTCAGGTGTTGATGGTCAGACTCTGACACAATCTGAACCAGTGGTTAAAAGGCCTGGAGAATCCCACAGACTGACCTGTTCAGCCTCTGGATTCACATTCAGCAGCTACCGTATGAGCTGGGTCAGACAGGCTCCTGGAAAAGGACTGGAGTGGATTGCTTACATAAGCACTTCTAGTTCTCCTATCTATTACTCCTCGTCAGTCCAGGGCAGATTCACCATCTCCAGAGATGACTCCAGCAGTAAACTCTATCTTCAGATGAACAGTCTGCAGACTGCAGACACTGCAGTGTATTACTGTGCCAGAGACACACAGTGAGAGACAAGAGTAGGAGAGTCGTACAAAAACTACTTCCTCTATTTACCACCATCACAGGGAACATTCATATTTTCCAGCACTGATACTGTTATTGTTGTGCCCTGAAAAAGGGTAAAATTAATAAATTGACTCAAGACACGATGCTTCCTCTGTCAGCGTCATGCAGAATGATTTACTTTATCTTTTTCAAAATGATCTCACAATGGTGCTTTCTTTTAACATTTATTTTCACAGGCAAATATGAAACAAGTAAGTACAATAAAATAAAATGATCAACAGTTCTGAAAATACAAACACAAATATCCTGTCTATCACTTTACTTCATATTTCTTTCTTTAATTTCTCATTCTTCTGTTGAACAATTTCTTCCTACCAAAAAAAAAAAATGTGCTCACTGACACGATTAAACATGACTATTCTCATAAACACTCTCAGATTCTTAATCTTAATATGCACACACATCCAGGCATACACACGCGCTCATGCCAACACTGACCTCGTGTGGTGATGTGTGGACGACATACAACCAGTGGGCGCGCACTGTAGCTGTTCCCACTCAACGTTCTTGAAGCCAAAATATGCCGCTTAGGGGCGCTTCCATCTTGCGATTTTGACAATATTTGGAGCCAGAGTCTGCGCAGTAGGGTCCGGGGGCAGGAGCCCTGGTAAGACGCCCCGCCCATTTAGCGTACTGCCCTGATGACTTAAGCAGCCCAGCTACGCCGAAAGCGCTCCGCCGGTCTACGAGTCTTATGAAGAAATGTGTAAGTACAACAAACCACCGTATTCAAAGTCTAATATTTAAACACACTGTGTTTTAAAAAATCCCGCTATTTTGATCATTATTGTAAATACGTGGGCTGCTGGGTCCTGTTTTTAACGAAATCGTTCTATATTTAAGCTAGGTTAGCATCACAGACCGTAGGCTACAGGTGGTAAAATATGTTGTATTTTGTTAGAAACTGATAGTCTGCAATGTGATTCATGTCTGCTTTTCTAATATATTTAACTGAACAGTAAATCAATTGTTTCCGTGTCTTCATTTAGGCAAAGAAGAGATAAAAGCAGCTGGTCTGACATCTTCCACAGAGGTGAAGTGTAAGTTAAAATCATCTGTTAAAAGTTTATATCCTGTGATTGTTTTGAAGTTGAAGGATTGTAAAAACAAGCTATTGTTAACAATACAGTCTTCTAAAATTAAAATCACACTGAGACATACACCAGCTAAATGTTAAATAGAAAGGTGATGTTTTCTTTTCCATTTTACAATCAACAGAACCTAGAAATGACTAATTTCAACCTTTGTCTGCACACCTGTTACAGTGGACAGGCTGGGGTCACATAGTTTGAAGGAACCTCCTCCTTCTTTCACCTGTGTCAGACGCCCTGCTCATCCACTGTGGTAGAAATGACCTTACACCAGCAGCTCTCCCAGATGAAGAGTCCTCTCTGCCATCACCCAGAGGAGCTGATCGACATCTGCACAACTGAAGAAGGTGGACAGAGTCTGGAGCTTTGTGACAGTGAACAGTGAGAAGGCTACCATAGTCATCCTCAGAGAAAACACAGAGATCCTGGTCAATATTCAATGCTGCTATTTTTCTTTCCATGATGTTGCCCTGTGTTTGAAAGGCCAAATGCTGGAGGGTTGTGTTGGATTTGCTTTTCCATCATATTTTAACAGTCAAACAATCATCCAGGATCTCTTTACTTTATTTGATTTTTGTTTGGATTTCTTTGTTCAATTATTTTTTATACTTTCTCCTATGTCCCAGCAGTTCAACCTGTTGGTCTCCCTTACTTATTTTCCACATGGTTAATGAAGCCAGGAGTTGTTTATTGAAGTTTTTTTTTTCATAAAATGTTTAAATAAACTTTTTTTAAATCTGAATTGACTGTCTCTGATTAACTGGAGCACTACAAAGTGTTGGTCATAGTAAAATAATTTAGCAGTTAAGTTTATAGCTCACATTTAAAAGGCCTTGAACTGACATTAATTTCTTCTTGACCAACAACAGCAGCTAAGACAACAACAAAGCTACCAGACGAGCTCAGCTTGTCACAGCTGGGCTCGACTGAGATAAATGGCCTTAAAACTTATTTAATATTAAACATTTAAAGCCAATAAGCATAGCAAGATACGCATGAGATTCCATTTCCATTTATTCAATCACAGACTTGTCAAACAGTCTGGCATTTTGTGCTGCTGTTTTCAAGAGTTAATAACTGAAGAGAAAAACTCCATCGAGAGAGGACAGGAAACGCTCAGGGGACGAGTCCTCCATGTTGTCAGGTGTTGCTGATGGATCTGAATCTGAGGGCATCTTCTGTAATAAAGAAAAACAATCATGGAGTTAAATGTAAAGTATAATGGATTTTACTGTGATGTTTATGCCTCAGACCTGAAATCAGATCTGTCCTCAGGTTCTGCTAAACTTCAGCTTCTAAAGTTTGCTTTAAAGACAGGGTAACTATTTTAGAGGAAAAAAATGTATATAATAAGACAGGATGAATCCAATAATATGATCAGCTTTATGAATTTATGTTTTAAGACAAAAGTGTTCCTGCCACTTTCTATTGAAGATTATTTTAAACTGTCATCACATGGGCCAGCCTGATAAATTAAACTAATGTTAAATATTCTCATATAATCAGATTTGTGTGCAGAACCTCACCGGAGCTGGAATCAGAGTCTGGACTGCTGTTTCCTTTGAGCATTGATTTCCTTGAAGACAGAAAGAAGAACAATTTAAACATGAACTAGACTTCTTGCAGAACCACAGAGGCTGTTAAAATCTTCTGCTAGTCTTCCTTACATTTTAAGAAGGATTATAAATTGTTACTAAAATTACTTTGATGCTGATAGCGGTTACAATAACACAGTCCAATCATATGAGAGATAATTTTACCTTTGAGTCCTATATGAAGGCGTTCTCTTCAGAATCAGCGCTGCAAAGACAAGATGATGGCGTCCACCTTCACAACCTGCTGCTTCAGTCTGGCTGCTTCATGGTCACCTACAGGAACACCACAGAAATGCAATCAAAGTACTTCACTTTATTTATCAGAGGATGTACTGTATGCAAAGTAAAACATTTTTTAGCTGTAATTCCTCAAAAAGATTTGAGACTGCTTTGTTATTTGAGAGCACAGATTGTTTCTTTTCCCTTCTCTCTGTTTGACTGTACATGACCTTTTAGTGCTGTAAAAGATGCTACAGTAAATCCTGGATCAGCTGTGCGGATGGTGTGACTGTGTGGTAAAGCTGTATTAAAGTTGTCACGCACATACTCATATGCCTTTGGAGAGTAAAAGTGCAGTGTGGTGGCAAACTGCTTATAAAATATAAAATAGTATTTTATTGGTGAGGTCCCCCAATCCAAGCGTCCTACAGAGTAGCAGCAGCGGGCTTTAGAGGGAGGAGACGAGCGCATTACGGAGAGGAGCGCACCGGAGGGGGCGAGCTGGGGGAGAGACGCGCAGCCTGAGAAAAAGGAAATCCCTGTTTAAAATATAATGTTGGTGAAAAGAGGGAAATAGGAAGACATAAATGTCAATGTTGAAATTCTTTTGAATGCAGAGGCCGTGGATGTTCAGTTTTCTTTGGCTATAAAAAGGCAACAATAGCCTGTAGTTTAATCATGGTGTTTCTCTTTGTTAACGATTATTGAAGCGAAATCAAAAATAAATGCATGACATTTAAAACATATTAACATGTGTGGGGAAAAACGCGATCTTTATGTCTTCTTTTATTGTACCTATGTCTCCTCCTAACTTCAATAACAGCAGCATGTTGTGTGTAACACTGATCTCCTGCATTAACACCTTCCTTTCAAAGGTGTTAAACACAGACACAGACACAGTCACTGCAATTTTTGTCAGGTTTTGTCAATTTTTAGTACAAATTCTCAATGAGCGTCATTAAATTTACAATGTGATCAACTTGTGTTTGTTGAATTGGTAGTGTGTGGAAGACAATGCAGAATATTTATCAGTTTAAGCAGCATGATGCTCCGTTAATATTACATTACACCACCGCAGGTTGTTGATGTTTGTGTTCACGTTTCAGTTAGTCTCTTAAATCAGTAACAATTATATTAAATCAGAGCTTACCTTTAGTTTTATCTGGATACATAGAGAAATATTCTACCCTCGTATATAGTACTATGAATTTCAGCCTGCACGGTGAGCGGATGAAAGTAAAACCTGTTACTCTCTGTATAGCCCACTTATCACTCAGACTGTAAACATGTACACATTAGTAATGATGCAGGCCAGATTACAATTATTTGGCTTTGTTTTTGCCCTAGATACTTTTTTGAGACTTTACCAGACTATTTATTTTTGCTGTAAAATAACTGTACAGTCAATGAACCGCATCTATGAGCGGATTTTATATTACGATTCTTGGTTTTAAATACAATTTAAATCACAATAATGATATAACAATATCAAGAAACATAGCATGTCAGTTATTAGGTTTGCTCATTTTAAAAAATAAAATAAAAAGATAAATCATGCCGGATAAGTAACCTAGCTTTACAACATTTCAGCTAACCTTAGACTGCTTATGTGTTAGCTAGCTAGATAACGACTTTAACCAACCAATGACACATAAATCACACTTTTTTACTTACCGAAAAAACTGCAAAGATCCCTTAGCTCCCACAGGTCGGTTGGAACAGTTTACTGCAGAACAACTCATTTTGCCAGCTCAAAAAAGACGAAAAAACTGAACGGAAAAATTCAATGGCGTCTCGGCTTTCCTTCACTACGTAACTTTTGCTATTCACAAAGAGAGCTACGCAAGATCGGTGGCTGTCAATCATCGTCAAATATGACGTAAAATCCCGTTTTTCAACCTCAAATAACTTATTTAAAACAAACTTCACAGAAAAATGAGCACTTGAACACAATGTAGGGTGATAATAACTAATGATCACAGCAGAGTTTAGGTTTGGAAAAAAATTATGTGACTTATGTGACGAGTATTTTAGCTTTACAGTTTGACCCACATCCCGTCTGTTATCATTGAGGAGGCGGGGTTTATGACCTATACTGCAGCCAGTCAGCAGGGGGAGCTCTAAAAATAAAAGCTTCACTAGACCGGGGACCTTGTCCCGTCCATTATTTTTACAGTCTATGCATACAACACGGAGCTAACCTAGCTTAGTGTCTCACTGAACTTTCATAAAATGTAAATACAACGTTTTAAACATCAATCTTTCTGTAAGTTCCTACAATAAACAATAAACACGAAAACATCTCTAGAAACATACTTTGTAGATAACACAGATATATATTAACTTTTTACCTGAAAAAGGGTCAAATGAATAAATGGACTCAAGACACGACGCTTCCTCTGTCAGCGTCATGCAGAATGAGGCATCGCGGCTGAGAGCTCCCCCTTCCGGCCTCGGCAGGCATAACTAATCAATCACATGCATTATCTCTTGATAGACATTACAGGTAAATGACAGATTCATAAATCTTGGCATATCTGTTTGTTTCAAAGGTTTTTAACAAAAAACTCATTTTTAAAGTGTTTTAAATCCTTCAGACTGAATCTGTTTTAACACTGATATCTTTTACAAATTATTAAACTTAAATGAACTTCTACAATTGTTTTATGACATTTTGTACAAGAATTCGCTGTTTTATGTCACTAACATCATATTTATTTCTTCATGAAGTTATTTATAACTTATCAGTTATTTCAAATAAATTACACCTATCACATTATCTACTGGAAGAGATGAAAATTCAGTTTCAACCTACATAATTAAAACTTTTTTCCTTGGTAGTAATGTTTGCAGACTTTGCAAAACACTACTTCTGTTTTTATTCAATACAGCTGATTAAATTCTTTGTATCTGTTTGGAGAAACTGTATCTACATTTGTTTTGAACTCCAAGCATACAGTAGAGATCAACACGTGGACGAAACATGTAAAGATTTAAAATATTCAACATGATATGAAGTTAGTACACCAACATTATTAAAGAGTAATTATATATAATCACATCCACACAATATGAATTAACATAAGAAGAGTAGAAAAGCTCTTTCTAATAGCATTTCCTTATCACCTATTTATTGATTGTTGCTGCTCTCTTTGATAAGATTAATCCTAAAATGAATGAAACCAGTTATTAGTAAACACTTTCAACCAATCTGATCCTACAGTATGATCACATATATTATATCTGTTATCATATGTAAAGAAAGAGATGATTTCCAGTCATCTTTTCACTCTGCAGATATAAAAACAGTGAACAGACTCTTCTATTGGCTCCAGTCAGACCATCATTGATGCTTCATATGTTTGATTGTATGCAAACTCAGTGAGCTTCCTTGTTACTCAGCTATAAAAACTTCCCATCAGGCCGTCAGTGGAGTTCACAGCACGTCACTTTCAACATCAACCATGTTTTCTGTAGCTCTGCTGCTGCTGCTGGCAGCTGGATGTGAGTCTGTCTGCATCTGTCAAAGTCAACAGTTCTTCTTCTGCAGTTTAACTTGATCATTTCTTACTAAACATGTTCTCTTTTTAACAGGTGTGAAGTGTGAACAGTTGACACAGCCAGCCTCTGTGACTGTGCAGCCAGGTCAGAGTCTGACCATCACCTGTCAGGTCTCTTATTCTGTTAGCAGCTATGCTACAGCCTGGATCAGACAGCCTGCAGGGAAAGGACTGGAGTGGATCGGTAGCGGAGTTGGATCCACCACACTCTACAAAGATTCACTGAAGAACCAGTTCAGTATCGACTTAGACTCTTCCAGAAACAGAGTGACTCTAAACGGACTGAATATGCAGCCTGCAGACACTGCAGTGTATTACTGTGCCAGAGACCCACAGTGACACAACCCATCAGTAGAGCTGAACAAAAACCCCTCAGAGCCTGAACACCAGTAACATGAAGCCACCAGAGGAGGAGCCGTCACACCAATAATGATTAACACCAAGCACTGAACCAGGGGAACAGAGACTTTTCCATTGCTGCCCCTCTCTCTCTGGATCTCTCTCCTCAAACACACCTGAGACTTTACTGACCTGCCACAATTCAAATCACTGATAGAAACATTATAAACACTGCTTTAGATTGCTAATGTTTCTTTTTGTAACATTGTTTAAAAGTGTTTTTCTTTAAATGTGACTCTGTAAATCAAATAAATCAAATGTATTATAATTATTTTTATACATATTAAACACCAGTTCACTTTTACAGTAAGGAGAAAAACAGCTGTAACACATGAAAATACCTTTGTTTTCAAAAGAATAACTCACACTTATCAGGATCACATTCACATTAGTAACTGAACCAGAGGTCTTTAGCTTCCTCTATGGAGATCTTATTCAATCAAACTATAAGAAAATGAGATTTTAATACCACTGTTGTTCTCTGATACCCTGAGCCCATGTGACAAAATCCTCCGTGAATGTTGAGAACAGAAGACACATACATGTTACTTTATGTTCCCTAACTGTTAAAAAGTAGAGCTGTGTGTTATTCTGCTTTGTGTTCTTACTGATTGGCTGCCTGAGTTGAGATACTGAAAAAAATAAACAAACAATTAACAACTTAAAAGGACACTTGTGTTTAGAATTTAATTCCAAAAGTAAAGAAGTGATATCCAAATGAAATTATTTTCTTCTCTATCTGAGGAGGAGTCAATGTAAATCTCTGATGTGTTCCTCCTCTACTTATGTGAGAGCAGAGAGGACGACAGAGAACAGTGGACACACAGTTGAACATGATGGACTATAGGACAGGACTGCTGCTTTTTACTGTCTGCTGGGCAGGTGATGATCATCACTCATCTTTACTCTAAAAAGTGTTCTGAAAGTGTCACATCTGATGGTTTTCTTTTCTGTCTCTTCAGGTGTTGATGGTCAGACTCTGACAGAATCTGAAGCAGTGGTTAAAAGGCCTGGAGAATCCCACAGACTGACCTGTTCAGCCTCTGGATTCACATTCAGCAACCACCATATGAGCTGGGTCAGACAGGCTCCTGGAAAAGGACTGGAGTGGATCGCCTGGGTTGAGAATGATAATGACAGAAAATACTACTCTCAGTCAGTTACAGGCCGGTTCACCGCCTCCAGAGACAACAGCAGACAGCAGGTGTATCTGCAGATGAACAGTCTGAAGACTGAAGATTCTGCTGTTTATTATTGTGCCAGAGACCCACAGTGACACAGGAGGAAGTATCGCTGTACAAAAACTCAACATGTCAAACAGTACTCTCTCTGTGTTTCATTTATAGAATAAGCTTCAGTTTGATGTGAAAAAAATTAAAGTTTCAGTTCTTGTGCATCTCTGGTATTCTTCCACATGTTGTTAAAGTAGACTGATGAAATCTCATATTTAGTGGATCTGACTGTTAACGTGAATCTTCTTGTTTGAAGCAGCTTGTCCTTGTAACTTTTAATTAAGGGCATGTGTCGTCCCCACAACCACAGCCTGACGCCCAGCCTCCACCATCCGACTGTGTCGACCCTACAACCACCGCCGTCCACATTCATGCTCAGCCTGCTCCGACCTCCACCTCAGCGGCAAGGAAGTGTGGACAACAGGAACACGAGGAATACAAAGGAGAAATCCTTCCTGCATATCATCTCATATGCTCTTTTGTAAAGCGTCTTGAGATAACAACTGTAATGAATTGATGTTATTCAAATAATGATTGATTGGTTGACTGAATGTGTCTGTCTCTCCTTAATTGCTAAAAAGAGCGTCTTGTGTTTCCAGTTTGATCGGACTGAGTGAAGGAAACCGATGGACTGGATCTTGTATTGCTTTGGAGAAAGAGACATTTGAAATATCAACGCTCTGAGGATTTTCATTTTCTGCACACACACTTAAAACATAATAGTGATAATAGGCCATGTTTACACAACAATGATTTCATCCTAGTAATAATTACCATAGACACCAGCCTGGTAAAAAAGAAAAAAACACTTGTGCAAACCCAAAGCACACCATAAATGAAGAGGCATCACTCACAGAGAGTGTTATACGTATAGGGAGGGGTGGGTCAGAGTAACTCTGCTGCAGAATGAGCATGTTTAGACGACCTGCAGAAAAGATCATGTTGGGGCTTTAAGCAGTGATGCAACCAAAAGAACAAATAGACTGCTGTGTATTACTGTGTGAGATTTACCCACTGATAAAAGAGGCCAGAAGAAAAATAAAACCTGACGAAATGCATTTTTACAAAGGCCAACAGAGGGCGATAAAAGATCAAACATATAATGGCAGAGCATTGTGACAAAGTCTCTTAAAGCTCAATCACAAGAAGGAAACACGATAAAAAGCCAACATGAATGGAGCCCCGATACTACGATTCACCATGGCAACAGGTGACAAAAAAAGAGATCCTCCTACTTTAATCATCTCAAAATACATCAATATCTTCATGTGGCCACAGGCTACGGCGAATATGAACAGGTTTTAAGAAGGAAAAAAAAGTAAAACTGCTGCAGCGCAGCGGCAAAGGAGAGAGAAGTGGTGTAAGAGAAAATGAATGTAGCCTCTAATTCCCTACGGAGTAATGCAGCCCCTTCATACCGACTTAAAGACATGTTATGTTCGATAAAATACTTTGTTTTATACGTTGTAGTAGGCTATTGCCACCCTAACATATCATATTAAAACAACCTGGATTTTTATTCAGTTACCGTAGTAACTGACTCAGAGGTAAAGTAACCTCTCCCTCTGAAACAGGCTTGTAAGTGACTGCCTCAGAGTCAGAGTGTTAATCAGCAATCACAGGGGATAATACAATCACTCTTAATGGATGTAAAATCTGGTAACCTCTTGCCACGACCACTGCAAAAGTTTGGCCATACCTTTTCTGGAAGCTCTTTGCCACAATTTGGGCAATACATCATGAATTTTAAATCTCTGCTTACTTCGTTGACATTTCTCTGCCTGGCTCCCAAATGCGTATGAAGCATTTACTTCTGGTTAAAAAGACGGACATTGCGTTCGTCCAATCAGCGACGATGCTTGTCGACTGCAGGTACCTACCTTTTCCGGTTAAAGTTAATGTCGTTGTGTTTTCTGATTTGTTGTTGTGTTTTGTAATTTGTGGTTGTGTTTTGCACTTCAGGGCGACCGTAGTCAACAGAGGGCGATAAAAGATCAAACGTATAATGGCAGAGCATTGTGACAAAGTCTCTTAAAGCTCAATCACAAGAAGGAAACATTCAGCAGCAGTTGATTCGGTGGGTTCATCCTAACTGTTGGTTTTAAATCATAGAGACAATAATAAAAAGCTTTGTGACCTGCAGGCTGTCACTTCATTGAAGCTGGTGACGTCTAAAGTTGTGTTTCTCTCTCGTCAGAATTTAGCTGACAGTAAAACTACTTTGTGACATTAAATACATTGAAAAAAAGATTTATCAAAATGTCTTGATGTTTACAAAAAATCCAATCTCCAGTGTTTCAGTATCACGTCCTGGACTGTGACTCGACTTGAAAACAAGCACTGGTGATTCAAACCTGACTTCAGCATTGACTGCATTCAGACTTGGAATTTGAGAAAATGTCTCATATTTATTGATTGAAAAAGACTTTTGATTTTTTTGGTTCTAAAATGTATTCACTTTCAAGCATGTGCTGGCACGAGTGTTCACCTGCATGTGAATATTGTCTCTGTAAGGATGCAGAAAAAGGAAAAACAAATTGTGCAGATATCTATCAAGGATTCATCCAGAAAAGTAACTCAGTTAACGGGGTCATGACTCTGACGTGACTCTGTTTCTTCGACTCATACTCCAGATTTGTTGATTCCACAACAACACTGCCTAGCTCATTGTTATACCCTTTTATTTGGCTAAGTTATTTAAACACAGATTAACATCACCATGACAACAGGTAAACATGTTAAATTTGTTTACTAGTGAAATTATCAAATTCAACCAGACAGAAACTGAGACCCAAGTTAATTCAGTCCATGTGAGGAGGAGTCAATGTAAATCTCTGATGTGTTCCTCCTCTACTTATGTGAGAGCAGAGAGGACGACAGAGAACAGTGGACACACAGTTGAACATGATGGACTATAGGACAGGACTGCTGCTTTTTACTGTCTGCTGGGCAGGTGATGATCATCACTCATCTTTACTCTAAAAAGTGTTCTGAAAGTGTCACATCTGATGGTTTTCTTTTCTGTCTCTTCAGGTGTTGATGGTCAGACTCTGACACAATCTGCACCAGTGGTTAAAAGGCCTAGAGAATCCCACAGACTGACCTGTTATGCCTATGGGTTTACAATGAGCAGCTATGATATGAACTGGGTCAGACAGGCTCCTGGAAAAGGACTGGAGTGGATCGCCTGGGTTGAGAGTGATAATGACAGAAAATACTACTCTCAGTCAGTTACAGGCCGGTTCACCGCCTCCAGAGACAACAGCAGACAGCAGGTGTATCTGCAGATGAACAGTCTGAAGACTGAAGATTCTGCTGTTTATTATTGTGCCAGAGACACACAGTGACACAGGAGGAAGTAATGCTGTACAAAAACAGTCAAAGTAGCATTTCACATTACATCAGTAACTTCACTGACTGGGATGTGTTAAATAACTTCACAGAATCCTTTGCTATTTATGTCTAGTGGACCTATGGAGCTTGTTCAATTCAGAATCAGGGATATACTCCTTAACATACAGACTCAGACTAAGATGGAGTGACTGATTCCAAAACCAAAAGCTGATTCGGCTACAAAGTAATGAGAAAATGATAAACCTGATGTAGGAGTTATTACTCTCTCTACATTAAATGGATTGGTTTACTGCTCCTCTCTCTTACACTGCTAATGTCAACCAGAAGTATATCAGCAGTTCTTCATTTTATTGAATTACATTTTAAAAGGATACTCAACAGGAATAAAGCACAGACATACTTTCCCTGTCAGAATAATTTCTAGGTTTGTAATTACTGAAGGCTTCACCACTTGGACGAAAAATCAATACCCACAAACATCCAGACCTCTTAAATCTTCACCAAGGATCCTGGAAAGGACTTTTAAACCAAACGTTAAACAACAACAAATGAAAACCAAATAAATGAACAGACAAATAAAACTATAGCCTTTTCTTTCTCAATGCTGGGTCCTTAAAGTTTGAGAGGGCAGATACAGGTTTGTGTGTGAAGGCATGTGCTCCCCTCTTATTGTTGTATGAACTGACAAAACTGCGTCCTGCCGACTCACTCAGCTGTGTATTACTGAGTCTGTGTACGCTCCACTGACACAAATCACCAAAAGACCAGCACAACTAATCCAGAGCAATGCAGTGCAACCACACATAATGTTGACTTTATAAAGACAACACAATCTGATAAGTATGATGTGAGGAATCTTTATGTATTCACAGAACAATAGAGGATTTTTGTTTTACCTGTACATGAGGAAGAATAGCGTGCTATAAACCCAATCAGACTTCCACTGCAGCCGACATCAGTACAGAAAAAAATGTAGAGAAGCTTGATTTTTCCTGAATATTTATAGATTAAAGTTGTGTATTGTGATCCCAAGAAATACTTGGGGAAACATTTAATTCAGTGCTCATGGAATCGGGTAGAAAATATCATCTGATAACATATCTACATTAACAATATAGCTTCCAATCTCAAACACACAAGCTACAATATCCCCTTTTTCATATCAAGATGAAAAGTAAGAGATTATCATTTAGGGAAAAAACATGACTGTGATATTTTAGAGTTTGTTCTGTTGCTGAAGAGATTCTCTTCTTATGGAAATGTATCAGTCACAGTTTCTCTTTTGAACCTGTAGAGGGAGGTCTATGCAAACTCGTCCTCTCTTATAAACACACCGTCAGTAACTTGTGGCAGATCAATCAGACAGTTCTGAACACTTTTGAAAATCTGAGATCAGACAGCACTGAACAGAGGAATGGGTAAAAGTAGTATCTGGAGTTTATTACTTGTAGTTACTATTCATGGTGAGACAATCCATCCTGCTTTAATACTTTGTGTAAATGTCAAACCTTTTTTTCAAGTTTTGTTGATAATGATCAATATTTCTATGACAACAGGAGTTTGGAGTGAGATCAGACTGGAGCAGTCTCCCTCTGAGGTGAAAAGACCTGGAGAGACAGTGAAGATGTCATGTATCATATCTGGGTTTGACATGACGAGCTACTATATCCACTGGATCAGACAGAAACCAGGGAGAGCTCTGGAGTGGATTGGGAGGATGGATGCTGGCAGCAATTCTGCTAGCTATGCAAGCTCCTTTCAAAGTCGCTTCAGTATGACAGAAGATGTGCCCAGCAGCACTCAGTTCCTCCAGATCCAGACACTGACAGCAGCAGATTCTGCTGTTTACTTCTGTGCTCGTAGAGACACAGTGAGTGAGGACAGTGGAGCAGCTGCACAAAAACCTCCACAGAGAATCAGCAGTGTGATCTCAATCATATCTGTTTTTTCATACCATCATACTTAGGCATGGGAGACATCACTAAAAAATATTTCTTATCAGTCGATATTGATAATTATCACATTATTTCTTTCAAATATAAACAAAATAATGATTGCAGTGATACAATTGTTTCGTTTTCTACGGGGGAAGTACAATAAGATCCACAAACAGGTTGGATCATAGAAAGGAGCCCTGTTTATAAGTGCAGACAATTAAACAGACAAACAAAATAATAGTGTTTTCTTTTTCAATGCTGGGTCTTCAAAGGTTGAGAGGGCAGGTATGGGTTTGTGTGTGCAGACGTGTGCTCCCCTCTTATTGTTTTATGAATTGACAAAACTATTAAAAACTCCAAATTCAATTTCCTGCAATGAACACTGACTCATATTCCGTTGAAACGAGTGTCCCTCTATTGATAAAACGTAGATTGCTGGGTTGAACTTTGTACTATTTGGCACCTAAAGTTGATCACTGCATGTTAAGAGAAAAATATGAATGCTCTTCCCCTTAAAGTATATTGTAAAAACACCAGATGGCAGAAAGAGCCCAGTTTCTCTGAGGCCTGTCGCTTTAAGGAAACGTTCAGTTCTGCTAACTCAACCTCTCTCTACTTCTGAGATTCCTACACCTTAATTTATGATTTAAAAATTCAACATTATGAGCACTGTATCTCACCTGTTTTTAGACATGATTTGCAATGACTGATATTTTAGAGTTTGTTCTGTTGCTGAAGAGATTCTCTTCTTATGGAAATGTATCAGTCACAGTTTCTCTTTTGAACCTGTAGAGGGAGGTCTATGCAAACTCGTCCTCTCTTATAAACACACCGTCAGTAACTTGTGGCAGATCAATCGGACAGTTCTGAACACTTTTGAAAATCTGAGATCAGACAGCACTGAACAGAGGAATGGGTAAAAGTAGTATCTGGAGTTTATTACTTGTAGTTACTATTCATGGTGAGACAATCCATCCTGCTTTAATACTTTGTGTAAATGTCAAACCTTTTTTTCAAGTTTTGTTGATAATGATCAATATTTCTATGACAACAGGAGTTTGGAGTGAGATCAGACTGGAGCAGTCTCCCTCTGAGGTGAAAAGACCTGGAGAGACAGTGAAGATGTCATGTATCATATCTGGGTTTGACATGACGAGCTACTATATCCACTGGATCAGACAGAAACCAGGGAGAGCTCTGGAGTGGATTGGGAGGATGAATGCTGGCAGCAATTCTGCTAGCTATGCAAGCTCCTTTCAAAGTCGCTTCAGTATGACAGAAGATGTGCCCAGCAGCACTCAGTTCCTCCAGATCCAGACACTGACAGCAGCAGATTCTGCTGTTTACTTCTGTGCTCGTGAAGACACAGTGAGTGAGGACAGTGGAGCAGCTGCACAAAAACCTCCACAGAGAATCAGCAGTGTGGTCTCAATCATATCTGTTTTTTCATACCATCATACTAAGAGTTATTGATTTGATGTACCAAGAAAAAGAGGACATGAGACAAGTCTACAGTGTTCACTTAATTACGGTATTTAAACAGACCCAACATAAATCAAGTGTGAAATCCAGTGTAAGCAAGCAGTTGGCAACATTTGGCAATAGTGGCAAGATCGGAAGAATCCTGGCTGGGCAGAGAAAGTAAAATAAATAATTAGAGCCCAATAGATGAATCAGCCAGCCAATAATGTCGGCCGATATTTTGTTTACTATTAAAAATAGATATAAAGACATTTACTATTGGTATTGGCTAAAGTTATTGCAGATATGCATCAATATCACTACAATTATTCACCAGTCAAATCGCCTTTTAGTTGAGTGTCATTGTATTACACTATCAGTTCTCTTTCACCAGCAGAGGGCGTTCTTTGGATTACAACAAGCATTATTACTCCAGAGAGTCAAGTGATGCACGTCCATGCACAGTTACTTTTCAGTTCAGTGAGCATCTTGTCTTCTTGAAATATCTTTTCCACAAGTGTTATCACTGCATTTGAGGTATAAACAAAATACATTCGTATATATCTATATGATCTATCCAGCTCTACAAACAGAAAATAAATTTAAGAAAGATATCGGCCAATATATCAGTACCAGTTTTTTTTCTCTTCCTAATATTGATATCTGTATCGGCCCCGAAAATCACTTATTGCTCAGGTCCTACGAACAATCACAACAACCACAACAGATAATACAGACGTATGGCTACAATGCAAATTATGTGTAATATAAGTGTATATATGATGAAACTTATATGAATAATTGCAGTCAATCAGGTCTCATATTCTTCTTTTCTCTTTTACTGCCTGGTCACTGATGGAATTTATTTCCAGTTCCTGTGAGCAGTTTTTTTAGCTTGTTATTGAACGGACTAAAAGTAATATTCCTAACAACATCCTACAAAAGCAAATGAGATGATCTGGAAGAGGATTGTTAGTTTTTTTTATTCTTTGTAATCTCTTTCACCGCAGGGTGTTTGTCGGGAAAGACGATATACAGCACTCTGCCAAACTCCACACAAATGATTCATGAGCGATCTTTTGATGGTTAAAAGACAGCAGGAGGATTTATTTTATCAGACAATACAACTTTTTTCAGTACAGGACAAGATCAGCATGAAGAGAAGACATGCAGCGTTGACAAATATCAAACACAAATGAAAAGTTCTTCACTGTCAATTTAAGCTAGCAGAGATGAAGGAAAATCTCCTAAAATGAGGTAAACAGTGAAAGTTTCAGAGTCAACATCCTCAAGTAATTCTCTAAATATCAATAATGCTTTCCCAATCCACTCAACACATATTCATTGAGGTAAAAATACTTTCACAATCCTTTCAGATGAAAATATGTTTGCATGTTTTCCCAAACTGATTGTTACAAATCTGACACAGAGTACAGGATCAACTCATTTTATGTTCTTCGTGTCTAACCAGCCTTGAAAACTCTATTCATTTAAAAACACATCTAGTGTAGAGAGATGAAGCAGAATCTACATTTCATATATGTTTTTTTCCAAAGCAACAAACATCAGAGAGTATGTACAACACAAGCAAGGATCTAGAGAAGAGGAAGCAACGTCTGGTTCAGACTGCACCAGTCAAATGATGTTGAAACTGACGTTGAATCTTCATGCTTTTCATTTTTAGATATGTGAGGTGTGGCAATGCAAATGTTCCCCTTTTCCATTGCTTTAATCTCCCTGCAACTTGAGGATACACCAATCCAACAACCAGATTTACACACATTTTTACAATGACTTTATCCGGGTGTTTAACGTTTCTCATGCTATCAGTTTCTGGTAAATACACACACATATATAGCCTTGTCTTTGTATGTGTCAGGGTTTGTGTGTGGCTCTGTTCTGATCAGTCTGTTTTTCTCCACAGTGGTGCGCAGTCAGACTCTGACTGAGTCTGAACCGGTGGTAAAAAGTCCTGGAGAATCCCACAAACTCACCTGTACGTACACAGGAATATCAGACGGTGATGCACCTATCAGCTGGATCAGACAGGCTGAAGGAAAAGGACTGGAGTGGGTGTCCCACATTTCTGCTCCGAGTGGAAGCAGTAAATATTATTCCACGTCGGTCAAGAATCGCTTCACCATTTCAAGAGACAACGATGTGGACCAGGTGTATCTGCACATGAACAGCCTGACAGCTGAAGACTCTGCTGTTTATTATTGTGCCAGAGCCCCACAGTGATACAGGAAGTCAGACAGCTGTACAAAAACTGCTGCAGATGTTACTGTGACTGACTAATGACTCACTGAAAGTTATGTAAAAAACAAACAAAAAAACAACAGTTTTGCCGCAAGTTATCCTCCACAGATACAAATGAAGTAGGAATAGTTCCAACACTAGGAAATGGAGAATGGTAAATGGACTTGAGCTTGTATAGCATTTGTATAGTCTTCTGACTACTAGTGCTTTTACACCCAAGGTCACACATACACATCACACACTGATGGTAGAGGCTGCTATGTAAAGAGACCATCAGTATTAACTCATCCATTCATACACATCACACACTGATGGTAGAGGCTGCTATGTAAAGAGACCATCAGTATTAACTCATCCATTCATACACATTCACACACCGAAGAAGCAGCAGTAGCAACTCGGGGTTAAATGTCTTGCCCAAGGACACATAGGCTATGTAGCTGCAGGAGCTGGGGATCAAACCCAGACCTTTCAGTTCCTACTCTACCACTAAGCCACAGCTGCCATACTCATGACTGATCCCTCCAATTGACTTATGGTCCATGCAAACGTATTAAATTAACTTGCAAACTTACTACATTTTTAATTCTCATTACAAAATCTTTGATCATTTGTTTTGATATTTAGAAAATAAAATATATTTTTAACAATAGATTCCTAAAATAAAAGATTGTGATGCTTTAGTTTGAGGATTATCATAGATAATAGATGAATAGGCATCATCTTCTATTGACCATCATCTGAATTCTTGTTTCTCAAATATTCAGATTAATATGCATACATAAGCCAAAGTATCACAATGATTCATTATGACAAATTATCAATTACAAGATGAAGAAAATTATAGAATTTAAGTTCAGTGTGATTGTTACCCACTGCTAATAATAAACGTTTCCTGACGCTCCATACAGGAAACAGTGTTTAGTTTTTGTATGAGGCTTTATCACGGTGTTATTTGGGGTGGGCACTGTGATATACAGCTGTACAAAAACCTGAGAGCAACAATCTTAAACTATCCTATTTTAAAGATGGACAAAAGGGGACTGGACAAAATATCTCACATTGAACTATAAGGAAACTAATGTGTAATGGTTTTTATAAGCAGATTTTTAGGTAAAAGTTGTTTATTTAGTAGTTTGAAGTCGTAGGTAGTTCATGTATGTAAATGTTATTCTTAGTAAATCTCAACTTTAAAAAGAGTCAAAGACTCAACATGAACATACGCTTATAGGGGGACACTAGAGTTTCCTACAGATCAGGACTTGGTGGTTTTCAAACCTTTAATAAGGTGTTTTTCTGGTTCTTCAGGTTTTTGTTGAAGCATTGAGTTGAGATGTATCACTGTGCTTACTTTGACTACTGGGGTCAAGGGACTGCAGTCACCATTAATTCAGGTAAGTCACTTTAAAACCTTTTTAGTGATTACTATATTTATCTTTTTTTAAACTGATTTTTGATGCTTGAGAAGTTGGACCCGGTCGTAATGTTTAGGTTTACAAATAGCAGAATCAGAAAGCAGAGACAGTTGGTTGGTAATGCAGCTGTTTCCTTGAAAGCATTAGAAAACGGCTTTCTTGGCATTACAACTCTCTGCAGGACAGGGTTTTAAGTAAACATGACTTTGTCTGGATTTTAACTGCTGCTGGTGAGGACCTCAGAATGTTTTCCCCACATTAATATTCACCAACTTTTTATTTTGTGGATATTCACAAGACCTCATACTGTGTGATGAGAGGTAAGACTACCATTGAGCTGAGATATATTTAAGTTTTCTGTGTTTCAATAGGAGGTCTCTGTGTGAAAGTATGAAATAAATATAAAGTAAATTGCAGGAAAATTTACCTTCATGAGACTTTATTTTCACAATGAAGATTAAATTGTTGATCGTTGATATTGAGAGCATAGCTCATAAAATAACTTTCTCCCACAAATTGGCAACTATTAAACAATAGGCTTACATAAATATTCTAAATACTCATTTAATACATTATATATACAAATTATATTATTATCATGACATCTTAAGGTTTTGCTTATGTGAGGTTCTTTCATTAGTATGTTCACCTCCAATCCGTTGACTTGTGTTGACCAGACAAACAAAAATAAGATGTATGTTAGATTTTCTCATATTGTTTTCAAAATATTGTCTTATATTTGTTTACTGTGCAAGCTGGCTAAATAAATTCAAAAAGTTGATAGATGTGAGGATTTCTGGAATCAACTTTATTTACATTTTTATTTAATCAGATTCTTTATTAAGTATAATTTAAAAATATATATATTATTCAAACATTTTTTCATAAAGGTAAAAATTCACAATACCTCCATTTTCCATCTATTAAAGACAATCTGGAATCCACGATTATGTGAGTTTTGGAAGATGGAAAATTATTTTTTAATACTTTATAGACTGAATAAATAAAATATTGGGGGGAAAAATTGCCACTTGCAAGAAAACATCAAAATAATGTAAAACAATGAGATAGTTATGAGATAGGGGCGGGCAGTAGCTCAGTCTGTAGGGACTTTGGTTGGGAAGCGGAGGGTCAGCAGCTCATTCCCCCTCACTCTGACTATTTGATTGATTGATCTAACATAGAGCACTTTGGGTCTGCCTTTTGTAATTCTGTCATTAAAATATAAAATATATTTTGTTTACATTTAAAAAAGGCAGTTGTGATAATAATCAGTAATTTCTATTAATTTGGCTTTATAAAATCTTTTCTAAAGGAACTGCACCGACTCTGTTCCCTGTGGTTCAATGCGGCTCTGGGACTGGAAATCAAATCACTGTTGGTTGTCTGGCTCATGACTTCACCCCAAAGAGTACTTTCCAGTGGACGGATGCCAGCGGGACCAGTTTAACTTCTGTACAACATCCTGCAACTGTCAATGACAACAAATTCACAGGTCTTAGTCTGGCCCAAGTATCCAAATCTGACTGGGGTTCAGGGAAATCTTTTAACTGTTCTATGACGTATCCTGGAGGATCCAAAAGTGTCAAAGTTGAAAGTAGGTGATTTTTAACCTTCTGTCATGGCTCTTTTACGTTTTGTCCAAATGCATTTTCTTGTTTTTATGTTCAGAATTGTCTATATATTTCCAATTTTCATCCAGTATTATTGAACAAATTCTTTCAGATTGATCTGATTTCAACTTAATCTCCATCTCTGCTCTTTCATTCACCTGCGTAGTGCCCGAACTCCCTCCAAAGATAACGTTGGTATTGGTGCCAAGAGGAGACACTCAGGCTCTGATGTGTTCAATTGATGATTTTTTTCCCAATGAATTGACGGTAAAATGGAAGAAAAATGAAATAGAAGAAACTGGCTTCACTACTTGGCCCCCCAAATCATTCAGGAACACATTTTCAGCTGTCAGTGTTCTGAATGTGAGGAACACAGACTGGGACAGTAAAGCCGTGTACACATGTGAGGTGACACACAAAGGCACAACATATATGAAGAAGGCCTCAAAAGGTAAAAGTCTAATACAATCCTATCATAATGCTGCTGTTTATTTACTACAACTAAACTGTAAACAATAATACAGTATCAAGGTGATACGAGATGAATTCCTCTAACTCTCTTTTTTTGTAGCTGCTGTCACATTGGCCCTTAACCAACCAAGTCCCAAAGAATTGTTCAACAACAACCAGGCAAAGTTGGACTGTATCGTTTCTGGACAAGACAGTAGTGTTGTAAACGACATGAGAATAACTTGGCAAATTAATGAACACAATGTGTCTGATGGCATTACTTTGACGGAAAATTCCGGAAATGGTCAACACAGCAAAATCAGCACGTTGACTCGGCGTCTCTCAGAGTGGCAGACAGTCAACAAAGTGAGATGTTCTGCCATGAGAGACAATATGACACCAGTAATTCAAGACCTGACTGTCCATAAAGGAGGTACAGTATGTTACTTACACGTGAATATAAATCCTGTAAATGAACGTCCTTCTCTAAATCAAATGTCTCTTTCAGATTGGAAGAAAACAAAAGTGACCGTCCACGTCCTCCCAGAGGAGGAAATCAGCAAAGGAAACGAGGTCACTCTAGTGTGCCTGGTCTCCAGTCTTGAACAGCAGGATTACTACATCGCCTGGTCTGAGTACATCGGACAAAAGACTGGAAACTATGTTGATGGCATTAACTTCCCACCTCAGAAGACCCAACAAGGCTACTCAGTAACAAGTATTTACTACACAACCAAGGACAAGTGGAACAACCACACGTACACGTGCAACGTCTGGCCTGCTGGCAGCAATAGTTCCATGAATCCACAGCCAGTGTCTAAGGCCCAGGGTAACTCCTTAGAATGTGACATACAGAAGACTTAGCTCTAAATGTTGTTTTTTTAGTGCTCATGTGTTCTGCTGTCTGTGTTTGCAAACCATGTGATGTTAAAACGCGCACCCTGTGATGTCACCAGTGTCTGTCATTGTAAAAAACAACATCCATGTCTCAATTTTGTTCTGTTTGTCATAAAATGGTGTTTTAATCTGTCTTTGTCAAGTGATCTAACAGCCTGATATGTGTGCTGAGTGTTTCAAATAAATGTTGCATTGAGAAAAAGTTTGTTACATATTCATGAATGAATTATAACATCAAACAAATTGAAGAACAAGCACAAAACAGCAGGGTTTTTTATGTTGCTGTTTCACTATGCAACATGAGAAATTACCATATAACATGTCAAAGAGAGAGAAACACTAGTGTATATGCACTATTCCATAACGTACAAAGACTATGTTAAGATACACAGACACACACACAGACACCTCTCATCTAACCACCTCTTATATTTTCCTTCAGAGTCAAAAGTGAGTGGGGGTGAATACTACATACATGATGCCGTTGAAGAGGATGAGTTCAGCAGCTTGTGGTCCACAGCCGCCTCTTTCATATTCCTCTTCATAGCCTCTCTCTTCTATAGCATGATAATCAGCCTAGTCAAGGTAAAGGCTTTTTCTGCACATTAGTTTTACCGACTTATACAGTATGTTGTATTATAGTTTTACTATCATTGGAAGGTATGAAATCAATGTCAGTGATGTAAGCGATATAAATACTACTTACAAACTCATGAGCATCATTTTTTCTGCGGGTGTAAAAACTTCTTCAGATCTTCACAGACCAGAATGTGCAGGATATGAAAAGACACTACACATTTAGAGACATGGACGTGAAAGTTAGATGAATCTATTTGTACATGTGATGGATTACAAACCCTTCTGGTTCAGATGTATTTCAAATGAATCTACCCGTTAAGCTAAAGGAAATTTGACATGTTAAAAAAAAAAAAAAGGCTGTGAAGTTTACCTTCTGAGTGGAGAATTGAATGTGGTTGATTGACCTAATTCAAAGGTAGATTACTTTAAAATGCAAAAAAAGCCTGTGTCCATTAACGCCTATTTTATTTGTTCTGGCAGCGTTCACAACCTCAATTTCAGAGCTTCTCTCACTGAGCTCTCACGGCGCTCACTGTTGCTAGGCTCAAGGCACTTCTGCGTCTGTCTGTAGTGACCATAAGGTCTGTTTTAAAATGCTTTGCATGTCTAATATGAACTTTTATACAAGAAAATATCACCAAGGAAACGTAAAAACGCCGTAAATGAATCATATTCTTGCACAAGCAGCAGACTTTTCAAATCACGCCACTGTTCAGCAATGTGTCATTGACAAGTTAAATGAATGTATTTTTTAATATTGTTTTCCTTTATTTTTCAGATAAGGAGTCAATAAGGGATGGAACGGATGCACAACACAGACAAGTACATTTGTGATTTTTGGTATTTCTTTTTCATCTAGTTTTAAAAGCATGAACATAATCCACAAACTACTGTATATTGTAATTTCAAAAATGTAATACATGATGTTTAAACATTCTATTAAAGTGTATTTTCTGTAACCTAAATCCATGGTTTTCATGTCTTTACATTTCAGGGAAACTTGTACATAATGTTTTAATATCTGCAAAATGTTCTGTGTCTTTCTTCTCTCTTATGAAATGTGTGTGTGTTGTGTGTGTGTGTGTGTGTGTGTGTGTGTGTGTGTGTGTGTGTGTGTGTGTGTGTGTGTGTGTGTGTGTGTGTGTGTGTGTCTGTGTGTGTGTGTGACTGGTTGATTTGTATTTTGCTGTTTCCATCATCTGCCCAGAGACAACAGATGGAAATTAGCTAGCTAGTTAAATCTGGTACAAAGCATCTCTTCTCTTCTGAAACTAATGTTTTTTTTTGTACACTGTCCCTGATTCAAATAAACAATTATATATAAAAAAATATATATATCTCATGCGCCTTTTTAAAAAAACCATCCCACTTTAAGAATAGGGGGATAGCATTTTGATACAGGCAACACAAAATAAAATGTCTAATTTTGTTGTGTCAATAAGTAATGTTGAGTATTTTAGTTCAAATAAATGGTACTTATTGCTTAAAATGAGGATGGACAATGTTTTACCTAACCATAATAGGTCCACCAGTGCGGCTAGGCCCCAGAAAGCTTTCCCTTTTCCCCTCATTATGGGCGGCCTTGACTAGAAATGATGGTGGGCCTGTGTTGAAAAGCTTTTGAGGAATCGAAGAACATCAAAAATAACTCTGCATCAAGTCGATCTTTGCAAATGTCTTTTATCAGTTAAGCTCAGAAGGGTTTTCTAGTTTCCTGGCCTTGCTAAACATATCATCTTTAGAGAGTCACTTCCCCCTTCTCTGTGCACCTCTGGGACCACACCTGTGCCACTGAAACTTTGTAGAAACTGTCTGAGCTACAAATAAACTTCCTCAAGTGAGAGACTCGTATGCCACTGCATACATTTACAAACCAGTTTGTATCCAAGCATGAAGAGGCAAACATGCACACTGTAGACACCGCCCACCAGCACAACTCTACAGAAAAGTGTTGGCGGCTGTGGCTCATTTGGTCGAGTTGATCGTCTCTGAACCAGAAGGTGGGGGGTTCGATCACCAGCTCCTGCAGCTACATGTCTGATGTGTCCCTGGGAAAGACACTTAACACCAAGTCGCTGCTTCGTTGGTGGTGTGTGAATGTGTATGAATGGGATTAGTTACTGATGGACATCAGTAGCATCAGTGTGTGAATGTGTAGGTGTGACCTGCGGTGTAAAAGCGCTTATAGCTTATATCAACCCTCATTGTTTTTTATCTCTTCTTATTGTTTCTTTCTCTTTTAGTTGCTAATTTATCTTCTTACATTCTTTTTGAAAACCGAACAAGGATGCAATCTACAAAAAAAAAGTAATTTAGTTTAAGGCTGGTAACATGAGATAACATTAACTGACAAAACTTTCATTTTCTTCTTAACAAATTCCTTTACTAATCTCTGATTGCTAAACACAGGGTTATGAAGAATTGGTTGATAAAATGACCTCCAAGCCATTTCTACATTTCTATTCATCATTCTCCCTTTATTTACCAGTAATTTTCTTCATGTGTAATGTGTCATCTTTTGTTTATTAGATTCACTTCAAAAATTCTTTATTAAAGCAAGTTGATGAAGAGTTTGACTTGAAAAGAAGTGTGCAATAATGTCAGCTTGTTGAAATAAAAGGGAACATTTTAGAGACTTCAGACTTTATCCTTTTCACAGCACGGTTTCTGTCCAACAGACAATTTCAACCAAAGAACAGTTTCTACACAAAACAAACAATGTCAAACAGCAATCAAAAGTTCACACTCTGGCTTGTTCAGTGAGGCCTTTTGTTCAGGGCATCTTTAACAGCAGGGATCAAGCTTTTCCAAAGGCAAGCCGTTCTGCACCTCAGTGCTCTGTACCTCCGACCCGAGGGAAGTGGGTTGAGGTTGGTGTTTAGTGGATATGTGATGTCCTGTTGTACTGAAGTTTCAATGCGTGTTATGGCCCCTGTTGTTGAGTTCTGTTAGGCTGGGTTTGGGGAGATTATTCTGGCAGCTGTTGCTGTGATGCTTCACATGCATGCTGCCTTATAAAGTTGACCAAAGTAAGCGAAGACTGCCATCTAGTGGCAAACGCATAAAATGATCTGTTGTCTTGATGCAGTTAACCTAAAAAGGTAAAAGGTATTCAAACCACCACTATGTGAGTTCTTATAACATTTTTAGATTTGACACATTCATGGGACTTTATAGTAAGTATAAAATCATTAAAAAGACAGCTTATTGTACAAAAAGCAGTTAAGGCAGAAGGCACTGAGCAAGAAAATATTCCAAACTGAACTGCAGCAACTCGACTCGTCTGTGTTGTAAAATATTCAGCTTTTGATAAAAGTTAGGTTCCACCTTTTTCTTGATGAATCTCCTTAAAAAACAGGCTTTAAGAAAATGAACACATTGAAGTTTGAAATATTAGATTAAACAAGCAGAGAATTGCTCACTCCTCTATTTTTTTATTTTTTTAATATGTTAAGCGATCTATTTCTACTATCTATAACATTTTAACATTTTCATTAGAAAACTGAGAGGTCTCTTAGGTATGGAAATACTTTGTCATGTACTGTAGTCACTGTAGTTATTGGTGTAAGTTGGGGCTAAGAAACAGTGTTACACACTATAACATTACTAAATATAGAAGTTTAATCCATATGAATCCAATTAATTGTACAGTCAGCAAAGCTCCAGATAAATCAAAAATTAGATCAGATTGGCAAACAGAAGCTTTAGTAAAATGTTACTGCTAATTATGACAGTGCAAACATGCTTTAGGGAGCGTTTCAGAAAGACAATATGTTGACAGAAGGATAGTGTAATATGCAGAACCTGTGGCAATAGTAGGCTTACCGGCTCAACATCACTAAAATACTAATCTTTAAACAGCCATACTCTGTGCATGTGATAAAATGTGTGTGGACAAGCTTATACACTGAATTTAATTTCTGTTAAATTGTTTATTGTCCCTCGTCTACTGCAAACTGCCTGTAGTTGCAGATTTTTTTATTCTGTGTAATTGTTCAATATAACTTTTTCTCAATTGGATGGAGTCCAAGGAAAATTTGCCCAAGTATATCTTGTGTTATCTTATTACATAACATAAGTGTTTATGTAGAAGATTTTGCTCTGACTTGACCTTCCATTGACCAATCAAAGTCAGCATATGTCAGTTATTAAATCTAATTCAGTTTAATACATTGCCCTGCGATATAATCCTTGGTTTTCTGCAGACCCTGTGCCACTGCGTAAATTGCTGTGAAAATAAAGCATTCATGTTGTATGTCTTTACTTTTTATCATATTCTGTTCCCCCATGTAGGTGTGTTTCATGTATCAATTTTCAATCACCTAACATGTTTAATTTTAGTTTTATGAAAATACTTTAGTGTGTGCACAGTCACATTCTGAGGTTAAAAAAAGATTTGATCAATTATTTTGCTGTTCTTTTTAAACTACTTGACTCTTCATTAATAATTGACTTAGTTCAATTATCTTTCCTAATAATTCCAGTTTTCTGGTGTATTTTAAGGAGGTGTTCGCATATCCATCTATCCATCTATTTTTCAGTTTTCAGGGATAAAATCCACGTGTCTTTGCTGGCAAAATAGTGCGCAGATATTCACTATGATAAGAACTGATCACGTTTCATTCTCTGGCAGTTTTAACGTCCAGAATTAAATAGTTATCCCTAACATTGAGAAATGTAATTTAATGAAAACCACAATGGTAATACAAATCCTTATAATAGTTTTGCATTATCTGAATGATTAGAACCAGAGCGGTTGCTTTGTGTACTGCAGTAAAGGATGAGGCAGCCACCCTGTGTCTTGAAGGTTTTTGTGTTGTGGTGTTTCACTGTGTACACGGGGGGCCACAGTGTTTCACACCAATACAAAAACCTCTCAACAGACACAAACAGTCTTTTTCTTGTAAAAAGAATGATGTATTTAAAGACCATATACAACCCTGAGAGGTTTTGGCTTCAGCAAAATACAGTCATCCTACAGAAGGAAAAAAAGAAGAAATATATCCTTACAAGTCTAAATGAACAGCTAAATGATGCTTAAGGTAAGTGATAACATATGATGAAATTTAAAAACTAGAACAGAAGAAAATGTGCATGGTGTATATGGAGAAAGTGAGTCTGCAGGGTGGAGTTTTTGAACTGAGTCATATCACAGTGCATTATAACAACCACAGTGATACACCCTGTGACAAAAACCTAACAACTCAACGTACCAGACCTTAATTTGGATTTATCCTGTGTGCACAACTTTTTTAAACCTATATTCATATTTAATCTTCTTTGTGATTGTTAACGCTTTATTTGAGTGATCTTTACATTTTCATTTTTAATGTCTATTTTTCCGTTTGTCATGATGCTCTGGATGTCGTGTGTGAAGCACTTTGAACGGCCTTATTGCTGAAATGTGCGTGTATCAAATATAAAAATCAGGCTAATCAGGCTTAAAAGGGAAACATAGAATAATTTGGTTCAAAGAGTATACTAAAATTTCAAGATTGCTCCTGATGCTTAAATTGTATGAATTGGAAAAAAGAAGAACTAACAATGCAAAATATCAGACACAGGTTTTTGTACGAGTGTGTGGCACTGTGTATGGGGGGAGCCACAGTGACTTATAGTAATACAAAAACCTGTTCATGCACGGAGTTGAAGCACAGAAGTGATACTCAGGAGAGGAGGGGAAAAACAAATTGTGTGTGTAAATCCAAAAACAGAGCATCTTAGACGAGCCTTCTTTCCCACTGTCAATTGGTATCAACAAAGATCATTTTCACAAACTGACTAGCAATTTGACAACTCCTTTGTGTAGTGTTGTAGTACTTGAAATTGGTCTTGGTCTCAAGACCACTTTTTTGAAGATCTCTATCTCGTCTCGGAATCGAAATATTTTTAATTCGGCCATGTCTCGGTCTCAGACTCGGCAGTCTCCAGATTTTAAATTCAAGAAAGGTCAAGACCACCATTGATTGGCTTCTTTCTCAGTCATTACTGTTATTAGAAGGAAAGCATCAGTGTGCACAGAGCTGAAATGACTGACATCACAGCACAAAAAAACAAACCACACACACACACATCTAACATATCAACATCCAAAGTGCAATCAAAGAGTCCTGAGTGAGTGAAGCTTGTAAGCCATAACAAAAGATGCATGACAGATTAGCAATAAATAATGCTAAAAAAGAATCTAGGGTTGGAAAATAATAAACATTCAAGTTAACATGTGGGATATCTTAAAAACATGATAAATAGGTGAATGAATAGGGTTAAGAAAGGTTAAAAAGAGTGAGGTTTAAAAAAAAAAAAAAGATCAGCCTTTCATGAGTCTAATGGATGTGGGCACAAAGCTTGACATGGCTCTTTCAGTACTGAAGGTGAGAGATCAGTCAGAGGGAAGAAGGTTGTAGAGATTGTAAAGTGTGCAGTCTGAGGCTATGTGTTGTCCCTTTAGTTTTGTCCTGCCGGTTAGTGGTTCCTGCTTCTGTTCGATTATTTTACAGCTCATTGTCATGATTCTGTTTAATGGAATTTGATGAATTTTAGACAGGGACCCAAAGCAGGTTGTGATATTAAAAGTTAAAACTGATTCAATAAAACATTTGCAGAATGCGCTTATCTTGTTTAAATGTGAAAAGTTCTACTGTTAAATTGCTAGAATTGGTTGACGGGATATCCAGTGTGCAGAGTGCAGTTTTTGTATGGAGCTATTTCACAGTGTACTATATAGCAGCGGCCACAGTGATACACCCAATGACAAAAACCTCCATCAGCAGAGAGACTCATAAAATGCTGTCACACAAACAAGTACGTAGGTGACACTTCATTCTGAAGCCTACACGAATCTAACAAATCTACTCTCAGGAAAAATTGACAATAATGTGTTCTTAGACAAATGCACGTGTGAAAGTGTAAATTTCTATCATAATGTTGTGGTTTAACATAAAAAGGAACCGTCGTAAAGTAGATACTCCCGTACGAACATTACAAACCATGCACCCTATGAGGCTAAGGTTTTTGTACGAGTATGAAGCAACGTGTATGGGATGGGAGCCACAGTGATATGTAGTCGTACAAAAACCTATTCTCAACTAAACAGAAGCACACAGACACCTTGTCTGCAGAAAAGGAGAAGGTATTCATAAATCAAGGCCAGGCACATTTCCTTGGGCAATTCTTCCGCAAGAATAAGATAACCCTATGACAAAATTTATAAAAAAAATGAAAAGAGAAAGGGGGAATTTACAAACCAACTGCCAAACATGCAAAGTATGCCAGAGCAATAATGTTATTCACAAAAGGATGAGCGTCTTTTGTCCGTGGTTTTAGCCCTCTACACATTTAAGTTTAATACATTTGGGTTTTTTTGCTCTTTTTCCACTTTTACAATTATTTATCAAAAACAGTTCACTGGGATATTTCAACCTGCTGATCCCTTTTTAAATCATAATGTAAAAAAAGTTAAAACTTAAAGTTAAAGCATTTCTGTGCTGTGACAGCCAGTGTACAGAGTGTAGTTTTTTGTATGGTGTTATATCACAGTGTGATATGACGGCCACAGTGATAAATCCAATGACAAAAACGTCTTTCCAAGGAGATGAAAATGAAACCAGATGGTCAGACAGCTTCCTGCTACATAAAGAAACTGTTGTACACTGAACGGAGGAAGACATTCACAAAAGCAGCCGAGGCCACTGTCCAAGTTTGTAAGCCACTGAATAAATGATGATAATTAACGAGACAAAGTATTTTGTTGTCATATGCACAAAGCACAGAATAACTGTGCCAAATGTGCAAGTGTGATTAACAGAGGAGATTCATCTTCCTCAGCAGCTACGGTCAGCACACATAGATCCAGCTCTGGAAAGCGTTTGTTTAGTGTGTCTTTTAGTTCAACATTTTAGCATGCAAAAACTTGCTAGTTAATGCATAACAAAACGTGCAGCTCTTGCATATTTGGATATTTGTTTCAGGTAAGAAGTCATGTGTTGCCTGAGTTATGAGTTATTACGCTGCTCAAATTCTAATGTTGGTCTGGTTTTTGTTTTTGTTCTTTTACTGTTGGGTTTTTGTTTTTGCTGGTTAGGTGTCTCTTCCATGTGTTGCATTTTTGTTGTGATGTTTTGTTGTGATTGAGTTCTTATGTGTTGTAATGTTTGCACTTTTTTTGCCCATCACCAATGGACTTTCTCTGTGCACCCTTAGTACCTGGACCAAATTTCAATACAATCGGTTTTAATTTCACGGAGTGCCAAAAACATCACCTTCCTGGTTCCACAACAAGCAAAGCTAGAAGTAAGGTAAATGTGTGAAGTGAAGTTGTGATAATTTTTTTTTTTTTTTTAAAGAAATCTGAAACTATAAGGTTCAAAAGGTAGAATAAAAATAAACTGGCGCCAAAGTGTTATTCAATTAAATCTGGGTTAGACTGCAAGAAGTGGGACGGAGATAAGGTACATAACACTTACCACAAACTGTATTGGACAAAGGTTTTTGTATGAGTGTGTGACACTGTGTACCAGGGGGGCACAGTGATAACTTGTAATACAAAAACCTGTCTATACTGAATGGTCTCCAAGGAAAAGAAAAAGGAGAAGATATTTACAAATCCAGGCCCATATTTTTCAGACCCTGAAGAACAGAAATATTTAATCAAATAGTGGAAAATTGCAGTAATGTGGAATAATTGTGTTATTTTTCAAACTTTATTCTAAAAGTTAGTGTTGAAGTACTCCGAATCGATATTGGTCTCAAGAACGGTGTCGAGACCACTTTTTGAAGGTCACAGTCTCGTCTCGGATTCAAAAGCATTTTTAATATGTCTTATCTCGGTATCTGGCTGCGCGGACTCCGGATTTTAAATCAAGACTGGTCTCAAGACAACTTTTGGAAGGTCTCGGTCTTGTCTCGGCATCAAAACCATTTTGACTCAGTCTTGTCTTTGACTTTGTCTTGTCTAGGTCTTGGACTACGGGGATTTTAAATCAAGACCACCACTGATAGGCTATTTTTTCCACATCATTACTGGGATAAGAAGGAAAACACCTCTTTCTAAAAGAACTAAAATGTGTCAAGTCATTCATGATTTGATTTTCATACCCCGGTTACAGCCGCAACCTTCCCAGTGTTACTGTCTAAGTGAGTGACACGCCCCCTGCACACAAGATGATGATTTTTCTGAGATATTTATGGTCTGGTCTCGGTCTCGCCCTGCATTGGTCTTGGTCTTGATTCGGTCTCGATCCCAAAATGTCTTAGTCTTGGTCTCGGAGTGCTTCGGTCCCGGGTATGTCTTGGTTTCACTTAATGGGGTCTTGAATACAACACTACTAAAAACCCTAAGTAAAGCTATATCTTTCTCAAACTTTTATCAGCAGATTAAATCAACTTTAAATACCAAAACAATCGAATAGACAGTCAAGTCAGCAGATCATTCTCATTATCGTACATACATACTTAATGTTGGTTTTAATTTTAAGCAAATGTTCAAACATTAAGGATCCAATAACTGTTATATCACATACTATTTGTTATCAAACACTTAGAATGCACTCATACATTTTGAAATTCAAATTATAAACGAGACACACAATCAAACCGATTTTGGAAATGTCAACAAGCTTTGGATGGTTATTATGTAAAACACAGGAAACCTCCACCACAGCAGGTGCTTCCTCATCCAGCTACTGAACGGAAACTTTGGACTGAAAGCCAAAAGCTCAGACATGAGCACTGATGATGCCTGACATTTTTAATATGAGAAACATAAGCCAGAGAATTGGTATGTGTTTATTTTTGAAGTGACAATATTGTTTTTGTTTGTAAACTTAATTTTCATGGTCACCATTGCTTTCATAATAATAATAATAATAATACTTAATTTGTGTATTTACTTTTCAATACAGGTAACCAATTGAGACAATAAAAGCATACAGAATATTAAAGCAACATAGAACATATAAAAGATTCAAAATGAAATCACAGGGTTAAAGTGATTTTGTAAAAGTATGTCTTTAGTAGAGAAATAAAACGAGGAACTGGTTCTGTAACTTTGATCTCTTCTGGCAGGCTGTTCCAAAGTCTGGGGGCTCTGACAGCAAAAGCAAAAGTCATGACTAATTTCATCAAAGATTGGAAACTGTTGACATCTAAAAGACCAAGTCTGCTAAAAGTTGAAAAAGTCACTTAAGTCCTGTAGACTGAGAGAGGATCAGCAAATCTGCATTACCACTGATAACGCCACAAACGACATCAGAGCGCTTGAACTGAGTGTCAGAACAGGGTTACATGTTCTGTCCAACATCTTGACAAGCCATCCCCTAAACCATGTGAAAAGAAGTGCTTTTGATGTGAACACAGGAGCTTCACAAGTTGCTAACTTGATTGTAAATAATGCAACTGAGGGAAAATAAAGTCGTGGTTGGAAGTTATGGCTAAACGTAGATGTAGTCAAGACCACACTAACCAAGACCAAGAGAGCCAAAGACCAGAGTGCTCAGAGACCGAGACAGGACCAAGTAATTAAGGGATCGAGACCGAGTCAAGAACAAGACCAAGACAGGGCAAAACAAGACCAAGATCATAAATATCACTGAAAAATCGTCATGTTGTGTGCAGGGGGCGTGTCACTCACTTAGACCGTAACAACAGGAAGGTTGCCGCCTAAGTGAGTGACTTTTTGCAAGAGGCGTTTTTCTTCTAATCACAGTAATGACGTGGAAAAATAAGTGGTGGTTTTGGCAAGTCTTGATTTACAATCCGAAGTCCGCCCAGCCTGCGACCAAGACATGACCAGGGTTGGGAAGTAACGGATGTAACGGCGTTATGTATTTAAAATACAAAATAAGAGTAACTGTATTCCGTTATAGTTACAGTTTAAATTGGTGTATTCTGAATACAGTTACTTTCTCCAAAAAAGGATTACTTGTAGGGATTACTTTACGGAACTACATGCTGGTTGCACTGTGCGGATGCAGAAGCAGGTGGCATTATGTGCGCAGGTACGCTGCAAGTCAATGCGTGATAGCACTTTCCACACAACCGAATGACAATGGCAGAGGATGAGAAAAACGACCAGGAGGACAAAAATGCATTTTTGGCATGGAAATTCAGAGAACATTTTACCTACAAACCTGGTCAAGAAGGCCGCAACATCACAGTGCAGTGCAAGCTTTGCTCACCGTCAACGAAGCTGCTTTCAGCATCGTGGGACTCCACGTCTAATTTGAGGTAAGTTGGCTAATTAGCATTAACAGAGAAATGACCCCGGCAGCTATTAATCCAGCTCCGCCGGCTGAGAGTGCTCACATGCGGGGAAAGAAAGGAGGGTTAATGTCTGCCGGCTCGCATGTTGCTTGTCCTACACTCACAAACAAGGCCTATTTTAAATTGTGTATTTTTACAAGGGCTTTCTGCTAGAGGTTAGAGGCTCAGTGGCTGTAGTTTGGACATGCAGAGCAGAGAAAGCTGTTCTACTTTAATATACTGTACCATGCCAGCAGCCTACCATTTAGTCCATAAATGTATTGGCACCACTAGGTTGGTTCTTACCATAATATGGTATGGCTGATGAACATATTACGTTCATCAACACTGGGCTAATTATGTAACATTATTGTATTTCTCAGCCATTAAAATGTACCTAATCAACTGATTATGATTCTTTTATTTTTCACTGTGTTTGCATTTATTTATTTTTATTTATTTTCAGAGAAAGCACCCCATAGCCATGCAGAGGACAGCAGCTAAAAGGACTGAGAAAATGATGACTGCTGATGACGGTGACAAATGCAGCGCCATTACCAGTACAACTTTTGGACCTCATCAGAAACAAGCAAAGCTCATCGCAGCAGCTGCCACCGATACCCAGAGCAAAGTTAATGTGCTGATTTTTGACTTTGTAATTGGCAGTGCATAACCCTACTCATTAGTAGAGGATGCAGACTTCCGTAAGCTGATAGAAGGAATCAGTGGTGGGAAAACGCCCATGTGCAGGAAGACTCTGATGCAGCGCATCAACAAAGCGTTCCAGAGCATGAAAGGGTCAATAACCAGAAAACTCCATGGGATTCATACAGTATGCACGACAGCAGATATATGGACTGCCCACCATAGGAGTTATTTAGGGATCACTTGTCACTGGATTGAGCCAGAGACATTGGAGAGGAAATCAGCAGCGCTGGCATGTGAAAGAATAAGAGGACGCCACACATACGATGTCATTGCAACAAAAATTAGCGAGATACATGGTGTGTTTCAAATCCAGGGCAAAGTCACAGCAACAGTGACTGACAATGGAAGCAATTTTGTCAAAGCTTTCAGAGAACATGGAGCATCGGATGTAGAAGAGGACACAGATGATGTGCAATTTGCAGATGTTGCTGCAATTCTTGACGAGGTCCAGGAGGAGCAAGATGAGAACTTTTATTTACCCCCACACCAGCAATGCGCAGCTCACACTCTTAACCTGATCGCCACAAATGATCTGGATAAGGCTGCATCACAAGGTCCCACACGGAAACTGTACAGAAGTGCCACGTCAAAATGTTCTGCCATTTGGAACAAAGCTCACCGCTCACCAGGTGCAGCTGAAGTGATTGAAGACATTGCCAACATGAGGTGTGTTGTCCCCTCCGTGACCAGATGTAGCTCAGAGTATCAAGCTATTGAAAAGGTAATGAGTCTCACCGAAGCCCAGCTCATTGAAGTCTGTGACCGTCTCAATGTGGCCAAACTACACCCTCAAGAGGTTGTGTTTTTGAAGGAGTACACTGCAGTTCTGAAACCACTCACCCAGTCAATCGACCTTCTCCAGGGCGAAAAGAACTGTTTCCTTGGCTTTTTGATACCCACAATTCTCAGCCTGAAGGGAAAATTAATGGAGAAAGTTACACAGGTACAGTTCTCTGCGCATAAAATCATGGCAGTCATCAAAGCCATAGATTCACTCTACGATTCTTTTGGCTTCTTGTCATTTAAGTGCAAAAAGAGTAATGTACAAAAAAAAAAATTTCCTCCACCACATTACCTAGTGCATATATTGTCCTCACAACTGCCGTCACAGTATACACCTACAGGCATGTAAACTAGATATGAAGTTGCACTTAAATATTGCCTGTACACATAAGAGTGTTAAGCTTTCTGAGATATACACTGGCCTTTAAAGTCACTTTTTTTTTTTTTTTTTTTAAGATTTATTTTTGGGCCTTTAATTGAGAGATAGGACAGTGGATAGAGTTGGAAACCAGGGAGAGAGAGAGTGGGGAATGACATGCAGGAAAGGAGCCACAGGCTGGACTTGAACCTGATATGTGCAAAGACTTTACATATATTATTTTTAGCTGGTATAGAATGTGGACTTGAGGGCAACACAGCCCTACATCATACACATTTTTGCAGGTTTAGATTAATTCAGATAAATCAATTAATATATCTGGTTGTGTTAACTCCATACTGCACTATCCAGACCTGCTGCACTACGCAGATGACACTCAGCTTTATCTACCGGTCAAACCAGACAATCTCTCAGAACTCACCTCTCTTACACAATGCCTTGAAGACATAAAACACTGGATGGCCCATAACTTCCTACAATTAAATGAGTCAAAAACTGAAGCTGTTCTTTTTGGCCCCCCCGACATCATCAAACAGGTCTCCAACAGCTTAGGTCACTTATACAGCCACATTAGGCCCCACACCAGGAACCTTGGCTTTATCTTCGACTCAGGCTTTACATTGACTTTACATTGGCCTTACATCAGTGACTTACACACGGTAACCCATGCACTCATTTCATCCCGGCTTGACTACTGCAATTCTTTATATACCGGGATAAGCCAGTCGTCCCTGTCCCGTCTGCAGCTGGTCCAAAATGCTGCAGCAAGGCTGCTGACTGGAACCAAGAAGAGGGAGCATATCAGTCCTGTCCTAGCATCCCTTCATTGACTCCCAATAAGATTCAGAATCGATCTTAAGATTGTGTTGTTTGTTTTTAAAGCCCTGAATGGCCTGGCCCCCCTTTACATTACCGACCTCCTCAGGCCGTACACCTCATCTAGGCGCCTGAGATCATCAGACATGGGCCGCCTGGCTGTTCCCCGCTCACGGCTCAAGCTAAAGGGAGATAGGGCCTTTTCAGTAAAAGCCCCTAAACTGTGGAACAGCCTCCCTCATTCAATCAGGTCTGCACCCTCTGTTGACTCTTTTAAGTCCCGTCTCAAGACATACTTTTATATTTTAGCATTTGAGTCCCCTGGTCCTGAATAGACCATTTCTTTCAGGTTCCTTTGTTGCTTTCTTTATTTTGTTGCTTTCTTTATATATTCTTTCTTTTTATTTGTATATATGTATACATATATATATTTCTCTCTTGTGGACGTTGTGATCTGAAGTTGTTTTTTTATTTTTAATGTATTGTACAGCACTTTGGTCAGCTGTAGCTGTTTTTAAATGTGCTTTATAAATAAATTTGACTTGACTCGACTTGAGAAAGGAGAATGTGATAAAGAGGAAGTGAACACTAACCGTTGTCAAACACACTTAATATTATATAACCCACACCACAGGAAATAAATATCTCTAGGGACGTGGTTAATAAATAGTACAGTGGGAATAGCTGTTGTCAGTGGAACATGTTAGCTTTTCACTGATTAAACAACACGTTTAGTATTTATATTATAAGCAGACTGTAATATATCACTGTGATGGCTACTCTGGCTACTTTGACTACTGGGGAAGAGGGACCCAAGTCACAGTAACTTCTGGTAAGTAATAATCAAAATACATGTTAATGAATGCAGTCGATGATTTACAATGTTTAATTAAATGAATGTTGATTTATTGTGTACTCAAACCAACGTACAGTCTTCAGCATTTACATTAGGGTAAATATAAGGCATACAAACTGGTTTACTGATGAAGTACATCGATTTATTCGATGACACAAGCTCTAGAGGATTTTTGCACTAAAGTGTGATTGAAACCAATCATTGTGACTACTACGACTACTTTGACTACTGGGGGAAAGGAACGATGGTGACCGTCACATCAGGTAAAAAAGGCTCTTTCTGTCCTCATATTTAAGAATTTATAATATACTGTTTGATTTAACATATTTAGACCTCAGTGGCTTGAGGAAAATCTTTACGGTGCTTGTTTTTGTATGTTGAATGTGTTAACTCATTACACTGTGATGGTGCTTTTGACTACTGGGGGAAAGGAACGATGGTGACCGTCACAACAGGTAAAAAAGGCTCTTTCTGTCCTCATATTTAAGAAATTATAAACTACTGTTTTATTTGACATATTTAGCCCTCAGCAGCATGAAAAACATCATTATGGTGTGTTTTTGTATGCTGAATGTGTCGACTTATTTCACTGTGACGGTGATGGTTTTTACTATTGGGGAAAAGGAACGATGGTGACCGTCACATCAGGTAAAAAAACGTTTAATCTTCATAATGAAATTGCGGTGATGACAAACAAATTTAGATAACAACTTCAGTGGTTGGTTCACTTTTTGTATGATAAATGCTGTGATATATAACACTGTGACACTGGTTTTGATTACTGGGGAAAAGGAACGATGGTGACCGTCACAACAGGTAAAAAAGGCTCTTTCTGTCCTCATATTTAAGAATTTATAATATACTGTTTGATTTAACATATTTAGACCTCAGTGGCTTGAGGAAAATCTTCATGGTGCTTGTTTTTGTATGTTGAATGTGTTAACTCATTACACTGTGACTACCACTTTGACTACTGGGGGAAAGGAACGATGGTGACCGTCACAACAGGTAAAAAAGGCTCTTTCTGTCCTCATATTTAAGAAATTATAAACTACTGTTTTATTTAACATATTTAGCCCTCAGCAGCATGAAAAACATCGTTATGGTGTGTTTTTGTATGCTGAATGTGTCGACTTATTTCACTGTGACGGTGGTTTTGACTATTGGGGAAAAGGAACGATGGTGACCGTCACATCAGGTAAGTCAACTGCTTGTTTTGTATATTTTGTTTTTAAATCAGATTTCGTATTTTGGGGTACATTTAATTGAGACACCTTGAATACTGTATGTTATTTGTGTTTTGTATTGGAAATCATGCCTTTTCTGAGTTGATACTTGTAGAGGTAAATATAAAAATGCAAAAGGTTAGATAATATTAAAAATTACGAACCGTTAAATATCTTGATTCCTGAGAACAGGTTTTTGTATGCCGTGGTTAATATATTGTCCAACTGTGACTACGCTTTTGACTACTGGGGTAAAGGCACAATGGTCACTGTAACTTCAGGTATGTATCTTTAAAATTTCTGAATTTAATGTCTTATCCAATGTCTAATGCAATGTTATCTTTTTGATGTGGTCACGGGAAATGGCCAGCGATAAAACAGAAAACTGTTTTCTGTAGCCGGGTAAAGAGTTTGCAAAAGACTTCAAACTCCTGGCTGCAGAGTTCAGTTTTAGATTACTTCTATTCAAAGATGCATATTTTACTTAGAATTGTTTACTGTTGTTGACATCAAAATATTCAACAAGATGTTGTGGGATATTACAGTGATAGGTTTTTGTGACAAGTCCTTATTGACTTTCTATACTGTGATAACTGGGCTTTCGACTACTGGGGTAAAGGCACAATGGTCACTGTAACTTCAGGTATGTATCTTTAAAATTTCTGAATTTAATGTCTTATCCAATGTCTGATGCAATGTTATCTTTTTGATGTGGTCACGGGAAATGGCCAGCGATAAAACAGAAAACTGTTTTCTGTAGCCGGGTAAAGAGTTTGCAAAAGACTTCAAACTCCTGGCTGCAGAGTTCAGTTTTAGATTACTTCTATTCAAAGATGCATATTTTACTTAGAATTGTTTACTGTTGTTGACACCAAAATATTCAACAAGAGGTTGTGGGATATTACAGTGATAGGTTTTTGTGACAAGTCCTTATTGACTTTCTTCACTGTGATAACTGGGGCTACGCTTTTGACTACTGGGGTAAAGGCACAATGGTCACTGTAACTTCAGGTATGTATCTTTAACATTTCTGAATTTAATGTCTTATTCAATTACTGATGCAATGTTATCTTTTTGATGTGGTCACGGGAAAGTGGCCAGCAATAAAACGGCTAACTCATTTTTGTAGCCGGGTAAAGAGTTTAGAGTTCGGTTTACATTTTATGCTATTCAAAGATGCATATTTTACTTAGAATTATTTACTGTTGACGACACCAAAATATTCAACAAGAGGTTGTGGGACATTACAGTGATAGGTTTTTGTGACAAGTCCTTATTGACTTTCTTTACTGTGATAACTGGGATGCTTTTGACTACTGGGGTAAAGGCACAATGGTAACGGTGACATCAGGTAAGATTTGCACTGCAAAATGTCATTTTTTAAGTTACATTTAAAGTAGTGATACTTCAGATTTAAATGTCACTTTTAAAGTAGGGTACTTTCATGTAGTTGAACAGTAACTTTGTAAGAAGATGCAATGTCGATTGTTTTTAGTAAGTTAAGTTTGCAAGAACCGTTGGTAGTGCACAAAACATAAGCAGACTTAGCCCTTTTTATATTTGAAGTAACTATTCTACTTCTTTTGACTACTGGAGAAAAGGTACAACTTTAACCGTTACATCAGTTAAGAATAATTGAATTCCTAAATTATTTGCTTGATTTAAATAAAAGTATGTCAAGAACAAAAAATTGCCACTAAATAATTTGCCGTATATTCAAAGAATTTACATCTTCATCTATTCAGTCTAAAATATAACTAAGAGCGGTTGTAGTCGAAGTTGTAGACTTCAAAAAAATCAAACATATGAAAACCACAAAAATCATATTACTGGTGAAAGTTAGTTCAAACAATAACATGTAAAAAAGAGAGATAGCAGATGAGATGGAAGAACTGTATGGAGCGTAGTTTCCACATCAGGTAAAGGTGTCAAAATGTATTCTTCAATCCAATGCTTTAAGCCATCTGTTAAAAGTGAGCCGACTTCTCTTCATGTGTGATTTAAGTTTAATAACAAATTTCTTTAATGATTCATTTTCATTTCAGTATTTTTTTTCTGCTCTTTTCTTTTTTTCTTTTTTAGCCACTTCATCCAAACCAACCGTGTTTCCTCTGATACAATGCGGGTCTCAGACTGGAAACACCGTCACTCTTGGCTGCCTTGCCACCGGCTTCTCGCCCTCCTCGGTGACCTACGCGTGGAGCAAAGCTGGAACTGCCTTTACGGACTTCATCCAGTATCCTCCAGTAGAGAAGAGTGGTGTTTATACAGGAATCAGTCAAATCAAAGTGAACAAGGAGGACTTGGACGCAAAGCAGCCCTTTAAATGCATCGCATCAAACATAGCAGGAAACGGAGAGGGGACTTTCATCGTGACAAGTAAGACTTCTGCTAAGTCATATAAATACCTTATAGCAGCTGATTTTTACATGTAGCAGGTTAAGATGGCAGAGATGATAATATATATTATCATGCATTTTTAAACTCATTTTATATTGTTTAAATTTGCATTGATAGAAATGTACATGCAGTAAAAATGGTCGTACTTGATAGGCTCACTGTGATCTGTAAAATGTGTCAGGACATATTTAATAAATTAGAACGAATATTTTAATTAATTCAGATAAATCAATTAATATATCTGGTTGTGTTAAATAAATATAGAATATGTTAATATTACAATGTTACTATGAAAAATGCAATAAAGATATAAAATAAATACAAATAATCTGCCTATAAAATAATCTACATCATGTAGATTAGAAAGATATGTATTTTACTGTACACTTAGAAAGTACTACAATACTTCTGTAATAATTATAATTACAATACTACTACAAAAACTTCTACTGCAAATAATAATAAGAGTAATAATTAAGTAAATGTTTAAGTTATTGGTGTAATTTTTCAACAAAACTGAATTTCTTTAACATGATTCTGTCAGTCTACTACAGAAATATACTCAATTTCAAAAGAATTTGAAACATAAAAGATAATAAAATCAACAAAAAACACTGTTTTAATGTGAGATATTGGGAAATATCCTTTCATATTTTTTACTTTAATAATTAGTGAATCTGGCGTGCAAACGAAAGAGTGAGGTGAAATAAGAAGGTTGACACTTTCTCATGCATATTCCGCTGCTGACTCGGTCTATTTTACTCCTTACTAATATTCTGCATATCCTCTGCACCTGTCTACAATCACAGCATTGCAATGTGCCATGCTTGTTTCTATCCATCTGCATAATTAAAGTTATGCAGATAGATTGACCTGTATGCTGATAATTAAGTTTTGGGTTGATCCATGTTTGCTTGCTGGAGCAGTAAATATATATGCAGAAGTGAGCATTCAAGCTCTGCTGTTTAGTAATGTTATTCTTTCCTCCTGAGTCTTTCCGTTTAAAAGTGTAAATTTGAGGAGAAGCCACAAGTCAAAAAGTCAAATTAAGTTAACTTCGAACTCGACTGCATTTTGAAAATATTGCTTCTGCATATATATCCTTGTACGTTTTATTCCCTGCTTGCGCAAACATATATTTGTGTATATCTTTGTTTTACAGCGCCGATTTATAAGGAGCCAACTCTTAAAGTGTTTTCCTCATATGATGGGGGAGAGGAGGTTTCCTTCTCATGCTTTGCCAAAGATTTTGCACCAAAGCAGTACGAGTTCAAATGGCTGAAAAACGATGGGGTAATCCCCCACGACACATATGTGGACCAAACTCCTGCCAAAGAAAAAAAGACAGAGAATGGAACTCTGTACAGTGCAGCAAGTTTCCTCACAGTACCAGCCAGCGAGTGGACTCAAGACACCAAGTATGTATGCGAGTTTAAGGGGAAAGGTTTGAAAGGTCCAGTGTACAAGAATGCTTCTGTGAGCAACGATATGAACGATGGGAGCAACGGGGGAACTGGTATTACATGTGAGTAAATGATGCACTTTGAGTAAATTGTGTTCAGATTCCTTTTTTGTTTCCATTGGTTTTCAGCCATTTCTATTCAGTAATTCTCCCTTATGTCTCACTCTAAAGGTCCCGGATGTTCTGTGGTAGATGTGGATATAAATATCAAAGGCCCTTCAATGGATGACTTGTTTTCAAAAGGAAAAGGAACAATAGTGTGTGAGGTCACGGTAAATAAGGTCTCTGCAGACAAGATTTATTGGACAGACGAGCAAGGGAAGGACATGGCTGCTGCCTCAACAACTAGAAGCAAAGGAGGTAAAGGCAAATTCAGCCTTCCCCTTGAAATCTCCTTTGATGATTGGAGCCGTGGGGTAAAGCACTTCTGTAATGTTGTACATTCGGAGTATACTGACCCCATCAAGAAACAGCTTGAAAGGAATATTGGTAAGAACACTATTAGTCATGCACTAAAATTCTGTGTGTTGATGCTGTAATATCTATCAAATATCAGTGATCTTTTTAAGTTGGATTTGTAGGAGAGATTTCCATTAGAAAAGTATGTTCTCAAATTTTTGACAGAAGGTTTAATTGTTCTCTCATGCTTGCAGGAGGACTGACTCAGCGTCCATCAGTGTTTATGCTGCCTCCGTTAGAACATACTAGAAAAGAAATGGTGACCTTGTCTTGCTATGTGAAAGACTTCTACCCCAAGGAGGTTTATGTGTCTTGGCTTGTTGATGACGAGAAAGCAGACTCAAAGTTCGGGTTCCATACCACAGAACCTGTAGAAAACCAAGGATCTTATTCGGCATATAGCCAGCTATCCCTCAGCTTCGAGCAGTGGAACAAGAGTGATGCAGTGTTTAGTTGTGTAGTATACCACGAGTCTCTGACTAACACAACTAAAGCTATTGTCAGGTCCATTGGGTCCAAAACCTCTCAAAACATCAACCTGGTCAACCTCAACATGAACATCCCTGAAACGTGCAAGGCCCAGTAGATGTTTTTTTGTCTCCATCTGTCTTCTGTTGTTTGTTGCTTGTGATTTGACATTGTGTTTGTCTTTAAATGCAAAATAAAAACAAAAAAAAAGGTTGAACTTGTTGATTTATGTTGCATGCTGTCCCGTCTTTACTTACTCAGTATTTCAAGCTACATGTCCGTTGTATGTGTACTGTCACTGTGCTATCCTAACAAAAATCAGGTTAACAAATCAGCAAATTGGATTCATAGCATTGTTTGCAATAACAATAAAGTATCAACTTTATACTTAACTGCATACATATAATTAAAAGGTACTGTATTCAGTAGAATAACACAACCACTTACAGAGTTCAGACCAGTTAAGTTTAACATATTACACTATTTGTTTGTAGATATGCATTCACAGTGTGTGTAGTACTCGTCTTTGTGTGTTCGTCATGTTTAATCTTCTGGGTCTTGCACCCCAAACATGAGATGATTGCTTGAGGTCTAACTCCAGCTCCGGGGTACTGCCGTTAAATGACCAACAAACTGCTTCAAAAGCTAAGTCATACAAGCCACACAAAGAATAGTGGGGTCTTTCAAAAGCAATTCAAGATCAACAAGACACCACTTTAATGAATATGATCTCCTGTTCATGACATTTATGACAAGAAAGACGCCAGTACTGTATTTTACTGATTTATTGTCATCTATGGGACTAAGTAACTGATTAAATCCACTCTTACCGCAAAGGTTATGAAACTTATTTACCTAGTAGGTAGTGTTGTAGTACTGGTCTCAAGACCACTTTTTTTTTTTTCTTGTCTCGTCTCGGAATCTAAAACATTTTTACTCTGTCTCGTCTCGGTCTCAGACTGGGCGGACTCCAGATTTTAAATCAAGACCAGTCAAGACCAAAACTGTCTCTTAAAGAATTCTTAAGAATTCTTAAATTCCTTCATTCTTAATAAGATTTCTAGCCACGGTTATGGACGCAACCTTCATGGAGTTACGGTCTGCGTGAGTGACATGCCTCCTGCACACAAGAAGATGATTTTTCATTTTCTCGGTCTTGCCCTGCCATGGTCTTGGTCTTGACTCGGTCTTGATCCCTAAATGTCTTGGTCTTGTCTCGGCCTCTGAGCACTCTGGTCTCGGGTGTGTCTTGGTCTAGGGTAGTGTGGTCTTGACCAAACACTACTAGTAGGTAAATTAATAGATTTTTAGACATTAGTAGAATTAGGTCATTGTCTCAAAGTTGGTAGAGTACGTATTAACTCAATAATTGTTTTTAACCTCATCCAGACTTCACACAATGGAGCGACGCTTTGGAGGCAGAAAAAGATAACATGGCCGAACCTGCCCTCACCTTCATCCTTCTCTTCCTCATTACTCTGCTTTTCACCATTGCAACCACTGCTTTCAAGGTAATGAACCCTCATGCATGGATTTAATTTAACCAGAAAGAAAAGAACGCTGAATCTCTTGGTGTTGTCTTACAATTTAACTAAACACTCTAAAGCCAACTAAAATAATATTTACCATCGACTACACTATCATTCGCATATCACTTTTTTATTGAAGATTCATTCAAAAAGTGATTGCAGCCAAATCTCAACAATTTATGGTAATTGTTCAGGGGGTAACATTAAAACAGAATCACGTTACAGAGGGTTGCAGGCTCAACTGAAATAGTGAAAATAATACATTAGACTTACAGTGTATAGACTGAGAGATGCTTAACGAAGAACAACAATAAAATTGTTCTACTCTGTAAACTTGTGGAATTCACAAAGTTCAACATTTTAAACCTGATACAATTCATTTGTAAAGCTTTTATACTGTAAAAACTTAAATTTTGCTCACACTAAACAGATGTTGATCTCACTAAAAATAACCAAGAGCCCCTTTGAAATCCAAAAGTAATACTTTATTGTACTGTTGTACACTGTTTAAGTTAAATTTATGGAGGGCGTTGTTATGACGAGGTCAGGCAAGTCTTCTATGTGGTATTTTATGATGCAGTAAGCCTAACTGAATTGCAGGGATGTAAACATTGTGGTGTATTTTTAATGATCAACGTTTATTTTCTTTGTCTTTTCAGGTTAAATGAGGTGAACTTTCTGTAGAATGTATTTTTCACAGTGTTTTTGCATACATTCAGAGTATCATGTAAGTAACCGTCTTTGTCCTTTATTTTATTACAAAAAACCATGTCATTATGATGTTTTTAAAATATTAACCATTGACATTGAAACTGCAATATTTTTCTCTTTTTCAAACTGTACTATCTATCATTTCCACCACGAACATTTTTGTCACATAATAATCCTATTTGTACAATGTCTTGTTTTGAGCAATCTGCATTTGTGTGATTTGTTTTTTCAAGTAATAAATTGCATTTCTGTTAATGACTTTTCCAGAATCTTTTAATGAACAACCCATGAGAGATTCAATCCATGAATGCGAACATCTTACAGTTGCTTATGTTCTTGAATCTATTATTAAACCTTTAGCAAAGTTTGAAACCTATTTAATCATGCATGTAAAATGATATGAGATATTTAAATGTTAGTTCTGTTTCTTTTACTGGCATAACCACACCTCACACCTGGTCTCTGTGATGCACGGTTGCTCTTGTCTTTGTTTCACTTCTGTAATTTGGTGCTTTTTTGAGAGCTGGGTGTTACTCAATGCTTCCGCCTGCTGCTTACCCTGAACCCTCTGCCCTGTCATACCGCCACATCTGTGCAACAGACTCCCAGCCTTATCGCCAAATAACTTTTAAGATACAATTTAAAGGTACAACTCTGCCATCTAGCCTGAAAAAAAGATATTACACTTAGTATTGAGACAAACCTGATTATCTGGAGGTATGTATCAATGGTTATATGAAATCAGCTCATATTGTTTTTTTATGCTAACATGTAATAGAAGGAAGCAAGTCATAAAATATTATCTTCTGTACTACAGAACCGCTGGTTGTATCTCCAAACATCACATTACAACCTGTCTGGGAAGGTGAATTCAAAGCCTTAGGGGTCAGACTCATCTGCACCTTGAGTGGATTCTTTCCAGATAAACTGAGTGTGGAGTGGAAGCTGGACAACAACCCTCTAGTGATTAATCCAATCGAAAGGAAGCTGCAGACCGTGGAGGGAGTGAAAAAAACATTTAGTTTTAGCAGTGAGATTGAGCCAAACAGCAAGGAGTGGGCAAAAGGCTCAAGCTATACATGCAAGGCGATTCACAACAACATTGAATTTACAAAGACAATTAGTGTCTGTCAAAGTAAGTATGTGTGGCACAAAATATGAAAGCTACTTATATTCCCTGGACACTTTCATTTAAAGGCCTGCTTTAGCACATTGAGCAGTTTTAATAAGACTGAATGATTGTTTTTCTGCAGTCGTTCCAAGCACCACTCCTGCCATGCATTTACAAACCCCGAGCTTCAAGACGGTAATGGAGGCAAAGTCAGACATTGAGGCAACATGTTCAGTCTGCACTATTTTTGATGCCACTGTGACATGGAGGCTGGATGATGACTCTCCCTCCAAAGAACACATCAACCAGGTCACTAATGCAAGTCATATAATAAGCACTCTGACAGTTTCATCAAGCAGCTGGCAAAGACTGAAGAATCTAAAATGTAAGGCTGAACATCACTGCTTCTCTTCTACTGAAGTTACATTTGTTCCAGGTAAAGAGGCTCAGCAAATTAAAAACTATTTTTGCCATAAATATTACTTACGCCTCTTCATGGGGTATTGTGATGAATTTAGTGCCTTAAATGTAATTCTGCTTTGTTCTCTTTCTGCATAATAAAGGGCCTGCAGTAAGACCTCCATTGATTCAGATCAGAAGATCTCTCCCACATTTGCTGAAGGGAGACAGTGCTGTGCTGGAGTGTGACATCACACAGTCCGACTCCAGGGATCTATCTGTCACCTTACAGACTAATACGAATGCTATTATTGGCAAACAGTTTGTTGATCTTCCTCAAACCCCAGGACCACATTCAATCAGTAGATTCTTCTCTGTGCCTCAAAATCACTGGAAGAAAAACACAAGTTTCTACTGCAGAGTAAGCCAAGGTTTCTCTGGCAGTTCTACATCAAACTCTACTGGCATTATCTTTGGTGAGAGGACCAATTCTTCCAACTATAACTTAATAATTATAGTTTAATAGGTAATTTAATCCGTTATAATTTTCCATCTAAGATAGCTTGATTGTCTGATGCATTGTTTCATCTCTTATTTAGTGGATCCATCAGTGGAGCTCCTTCTGGTCCCAGGTGAAGAGTCTGGACAACAGAGACTGTCGTGCTCTGGATGGGGCTTTGACCCTCAAATCAAATGGTCTTCTGAGTCCCAGCAAAAATCTCCTTCGACCTATGACATCAGCATGGGTGCAGGTGGACGTGTGGCAGTAACCAGTCAACTTCTTGTCCCTCAAGAAGAGTGGAAAACGGGGAAAAACTTCACCTGTGAAGTCTCTGACAGAATTCTGAAGAAAGATGTTCAACAGGAGATCAGCCTCTGTTCAGGTAAAATGAGCCCCCACAGTCCATGATCAAATAGTTGACTGAAGTGTAAGTGAATTACCTTCAAGTCAATCATTCATATTATTGTTTTTTCATTAATGTCATGGTCTTTTTTAGTTACTCCCGCATCATCTCAATCAGTTGGGGTCTATATTCAGGGACCACCACTCCAGGAGAATCAGAACACGGGACAAGTGACTGTCACCTGCCTTTTGGTTGGCCCTCTTCTAAAAGATATTTCCATCAACTGGAAAGTAGATGGAAACACATATACCCATCGTGCCCATATAGAGCCACCAGTGAGTCTCGGCAACGGTACAGAAACTTTGCGGAGCTTCCTTAACGTGTCAGCAGAGGACTGGAACTCTTATAAAAACGTGTCATGTGAGGGAAAGCATCCATGTTCCAAACAGAGCTACAAGGACCATATAAAGAAATGCAAAGGTAGCTATACATTAAGACATGGATTTACCTCTTTCTCATCGCTTATAGCCATTTGTCAATTTCAAAATGGTTCAGCATAGCTCAAAAAGTCAAGCCTTACATTAAAACACGGGATTAATAAACTATAATTTTAACATAAGTTACACTGGCTGTGCAAAAATAATTAGGTTCAAGTGATAACTGTGTTTTCTGTGTTTTTCTAGACACCAGTCCACCAACAGTGAAGATTATACAACCAAGTGCCTCTCAGGCTTCCACATCACACTTCCTCACACTTACTTGCCTGGTGTCAGAATTTTTCCCATCCAACATAATAGTGTACTGGAAAAAAGATGGCCAGAGACTCCCTTCAACTGGCTACACTAACAGTCCTGCATGGAAGTACACCGGGAGCAGCACTTATTCAATGAGCAGCAGACTAAATATAACCAAAACTGTGCACGAGGAGTCCACATATTCTTGCGTTGTCAGACATGAGTCATCCGAAATGCCCCTTGAAAGCAGTATAAAGGATGTGTTTGGTGAGCTGTTTATTATAGATCAAGCAGGACTGCAGATCAATGATGTTATTCTTTATACTGTAGTGAAACTGTATTGTGCCCAATAATTTGTACTGGAGGCTTCCTTGGTATCTCATGCCTTTTATAACTTATGATGAATTACACAGTGTGCTAGCACTCCAAACATTTGGGTTGAAAATAGACATTTTTGTACTAAGGAACAGAACCTGAGTTTAAAGGTATATTATGTAACTTTCAAACCAGTAGATGTCACACTTTAGCACCAGTCTCTCAGACAAAAATCAAACTTCCTCAGTGCACTACCTTCCCTCCTCCCACACCCTTCCTTTAGTGTTTTGACTCTCTCTTAATAAGACTCTCTCTGTATTGATATGCAAGCCCAAAGATTATTCTTTTTGTTATTATTCTTTAAAGTATTAAAGCTTGTTCTTCAGTTCAGAAAGTATGTTGGATGTCCTTTAGTTGTACTCTTGCAATGACACTTCACCATTATGCCTCTACATACTGCTTCTGGTGGCAGGGCTAACAGTTGGAGAGGGACGGGTACACGTAAAAAAACATGTATGAGACATGTTTGAGCCTCTGAGTTACACAAACAAGCTGAAGGACGCACAGTCCTGTCCGTTTGAACACAGAGCTCAGGACAACAAACCCAGATCAAGTTTGACTTCACTCGTTTTTCAGAAAGTAATTACTAAACTGATATGTGCTCCAGGGTGCTGGTCGGCTTGGCTGGTGGAGCGGGTGCCACATGTACAGAGGCTTTTATCCTCGACACATCAGTCATAGGTTCTTGTCCCGGCCCCATCCCTTTGGTGCATGTCTACCCCACACTCTCCTCCCCATGTTTTCCATCTATCTTCAGCTGTCCTATCAATAAAGAAAGAAAATGCCAGAAAAAAAAAACATTTATAAAATCAATACTTTAATTCACTTCAGTGGATACTACAAAAATAAGCAAGCTTCTCCTGGTGAAAATATAAAATACCTTTTCCATGTAACCTTCAGCTGAGGTGAAACTGTAACTGTTGTGTACTTTTATCAGTTGATAATTATTGTCCTTTTGGTAACAGTTAGTTGTATAGCTATTTATTAACAAATCTCCTTTCGTTTCTTTCACAGACGTATTGGAGAGCTGTGATTTTTTGGATAATATTATGTATGCTGAAAGGATCCAAGACAAAGATGAGGAAGGCTGGTTTATGGCTTTCACATTTCTCGTTTTTTTCCTCATTTCCATCGTCTATGGTGTCTTTGCAACCCTGTTTAAGGTAAGCAACAGCAGTTTTAGTAGTTTTGGGCTGTGTCCGAAATCACACACTCATTCCCTACTCCCTACTCACTACATAGTGAGTTAAAGCTAGTGGATTATATAGTGCACTCACTCAGCAATATTAAAAAACCTTTCGGACACTACTTGTTTGCCACTGACTGTTGCCCAGCTGGGGATCAAACCCTTGACCTTCTGGTTGAGAGGCGACAACTCTACCAACTGAGCCACAGCCGCCGCCCCTGTATTATACTGAGTGTATTTTCACAAAACAGTCATAAATAATGAATAAATATAAAATATAGAATTTTTGATATAATGAAACATTAGTGCACCAAAACTAATTCATTTGTGTATCTGTGCACTACTTTTGCAATGCATTGTGGGATACAATGAGTGGATTATATAAAGGTATGATCATGCTCACTTAGAATTCGGACTTCAAAAATGGCATGTTCACTAGTGAATTTGGGAGTGATTTCGGACACAGCCTTGGTATTTAGATTTCATCTTCTAGCAGAGTATTTCATATCTCTTGAGTTATCTATACATCTCTGAATTTTTTTAATGATTACTCCAGTAATTTTAAGTGTTTTGGGAGTTTAAATTGAAGTCTTTTACTAAAATAAAAAAAGTCCCACATCTAGAACCATTAAACCTTTTTTTCCCTTTTAGACTAAATGATGGCGATCACAGGAACAGATCAACTTTCAAGATCAAAAAGTGAACTTCTGGAGATTTTTGATTGTATCTGGTCTTGTTAATCTTTAAATGGGATAAGAAATGCTCCCATCATTATGTTCCTTTCCACTGTTTTACATCTTGTTACTTTTCTACATGCCAATTCTTTTGAGATTATGCTACCAATGTCATGAAAACAAATCCTGTATCATTTGTGCATTGAGAAAATAAATATTCATAAATTGGAAACAAAGATTGCCAGTAATTGCTTTTTGATTTTATTATAAGAAATGTTTTATATGTAAATAATGTTCCCTGATGATAGGCTAATAATGCTGTTTTCCAGTAATACTCAGATTGTCCACAAGAGTGAGACATAGCTCCACATACAGAAGTAGTGGGTTGTGTCCTGTATGTGCAACGGAAGTTGTGAAGTCATTTCAAGATACTGTCCGCTCTGAGCTGGACTGAATAAATGCTATGACACAGGAGTACATTCACTTGAAAAACAGAGACTGTTTTTGTTACCCTTCCTGTACCTGTACATACAGTTATTTTCAATGTGTGCACACTCTGTCTTTGAGTTACAACTGCATGTCTGTGTCTGCATTTGTGTACCTTGTGGGTCTAAAGGAATTCACATCTGGGAGGGATGACACTAAGCACACCAAGGCTTACTATTGGCTACCTCTAGAGTGATCTGGCACTGTGTGTGCCCTGATTGACTAGGGAACCCATGGCTCCCAGCCCAAATCTATGACGCTGTTGCTGGGATGGAGTCCCTCCATGCTGCTGCCAGTCTAAGTGCCAAGGGACCAGCTACAGGAAAGCAGGACACCATGCCCAGCAGGCTGTCTTAAGAGTGTCTCCCTGTCTAACACCGCCATTCCCCTTCCATCCTCTAATGCCAAGCCCCCTCCCTCTGGGTCCTTGCTTGACCCCTTTGCAGTGTCAACATAAACCAGGGACAAGTAACAACCAAACATCCTCACACATATAGGAGAAATATTCTTCCTACAACTACTCATGAGGCACCATTGAGCAAGGTACTCAACCACAAACTGCCCAGTGGCCGTCAGCAGAGGGCTGTGGTTGTAGCGAGCAGCCCCCAGCCTCACATGCTAAATGTGAAATAGTGGAGTTCTGAACACAACATGTACCCTATATCAGCTTGTCCTGGAAATAAAGATTGATCTTGATGTCTTACCCTAACTTAGTGCAATTAGGAGAAGCAAAGTGTTGAGCATTCAGATACAATGTGCCCGTAACATTTTATTATTTATTATTTTATTAGAGCGATATTAAAGACAAAGAATTGATTAAGACTCATAAAAGAAAAATGTTGAGTGATAAAGCAGGGCTTACAAGAAGAGTACACCCTGGTCAGACACCAATCCTGAATGTATCCTCATTGTCATAAACGTGTGGACAATGCTAAAATAAATGGCTTTAGTAGCTATATGCTGTTGGCTTCTAAATATTGGATGTTATTTAATGTGGCAGCAAATTAATTTACCAAACATGCATGTACATTAGCTGTTTAAGACTAAGCTAGGAAAATGAATGATACTAAAATAGACCAACCTTGTTCCACTGTCGATGGTGAACACGTCACAGAAGGTGAGACTGGAGTCTGCAAGAAATGTCTTGGAAAAGTTGGCTACCTACAAAAGAAAACAATGCTAATCAAAAATACACCCACTGCATGGAGTAGTCAGAATTCAAAGAGTCTCTGGACAAAATATTGTGGCAGCAACACTGTGAAACTTTAAATATAAAATATAAAAACAAAGCTGTATTCACCGGTCCAAACAATCTGACTCGACAACTAAGCGAATCCATATGCGTTACATATCAAATTAATGATAGCTGTTAGATAATTGCCCCAGTGAGCCTGTACGCTGTCATTAAAAGAACCCCTGCTATTTCTTTACTTTGTAGTGTGTTTTTTTCATTTCTCAGGTGCTTATTGAAATAAAAACATAGGTCATAGAGTGTTGTAGTCAAGACCACACTAACCGAGACCAAGACATTTAAGGATCGAAACCGAGTCAAGACTAAGACCAAGGCAGGGCCAGACCAAGACCATAAATATGAATGAAAAATCATTATCTTGCGTGCAGGGGGCTTGTCACTCATTTAGACCGTAACACCGGGTAGGTTGCAGCTGTAGCCAGGGGAAAAATAAAACTACAAATGATCTGAAGTTATTTGTTCATAAGAGGTGTTTTCCTTCTAATCACAGTAATGACTTGGAAAGATAGCCTGTCAGTGGTGGTCTGGACCAGTCTTGATTTAAAATACAGAGTCTGCCCAGTCTGGGACCCGAGACAAGACCGAGTAAAAATGCTCATTTCATTACATTTTTTCAACATACCCCACGTCAACAAAGACATAGTAAAAGAGACAACCCAAATGTATGACTCATAGAACTGTAACAGCTATAACATCTTGATTTAAAAACAAATCTAAAATGTTTTTGTACTTGCACAAAACATTTGGATTACATATAAATATTGCATGAGTATTCATTGAAAAACTTGCCTTGCTTGTGTCTTTTCATCCTCTCCATCTTTGTTGAAAATACTGAACAAGAGTGTCAAGTATTTTACTACCACCAAGCAACGGATGTATTTTCTTGCACTCAGTGTGTCACTGAATTGCATTTGTGGAAAAACACATTCCATGAGTGACCTTTGTTGTTTGCTTATTCCCAGAGAGGATCTAACCAAGTTCACTCCCGTATTTATGACAATGGAAAAGACACGTCTACATCTGCAGAAATACCTCAAGTTATTTTGATAAATTAATGAAACAGCTATTTTGAAGTCTTCACTCCAAGCGCACTCTCTGGACGTCTGCAGAAAGTTTGCTTTAGGCCTGCCGTAGAAAAGATGATTTGCACGCTTGGATAGACCCCCCAGGCACTCGAAAATGTACATACAAAGTCTGCAAGTCAGCAAGCATTGGATGAAATTGGACATTTGAACTCAACTTTTAATCATGGAACATCACCTGGACAGTAAAGCATTGTCATGTTTTCATCAACATCATTGGGTCTACAACCACATGGCCATTGTAAACTGAAGAAGTCTAAGAGGAAATTACGAGACAGAGAACAGATAAATGTAATTCAGGCTTACAAAAGATATTGAAAACATGACTGTCTACGCTAGCATGGGGCTACTTGCTAACAACCTGCCATGTGTCTTGGCCTGTGAACTGATTTTGTTGTTTTTTCGAGAGCTTAGCTGGCGATTACGTGTTTTTTGCACTGGCTATAGTTCTACAATTCACTTAGCAGACGCTTTTATCCAAAGCGAGGTACATCAGAGAGTATGTACAACACAAGCAAGGATCTAGAAAACAACGGAACAATGTCAGTAAGAGCAAACGATCAGCTTTGAGTCAGATTGGACACACAGGAGCTGACAGGCATTGCAAAGAGGCAAAGCACAACATTGACGACAGTTCTTGAGAGCTCTGATCAGCATAGAAAACATCTTCAAATCATCATTATCAAAGAAAACCAACATCAATACCATTATTGGCATCATTATGTTTATTTCTATGATTTCAGAGAAAGAAAGGCTCAACTCACCTGAGCATGCCACACATGTGTTCCAGACGGACGGTTAGTTTTCCTATGAAGGATTTTGGCTTTTTTTTTACAAAGATACACAACGCACTCATGCTTCCTCTCAATATTTGATCAAATTTCAAGTTTAATATTCCAACTAGAAGCTGCATCATTGTTCGTCTCAGTCCTTTTCAAGTGTTACTTACCTTTATGGAAGGTGGACTTGTGAGGAAGATAAGTTGCATGTTTTTTATGTTATGTGAGAGAGTCCAGATAAGCTCTAGTTAAGTCGTGTAGTGATCCAATGAATTATGTTGGGAACAGTAAGTGAGTAAAACGCCTGTTTTACGCAGCATTACTATGAAGCCACACAACCATTCTCCACTAGCTACAAAGTTTTCTAGTGAGAAGCCTAAGACAAACTGATTCATCTACAAGGTCTTCAATCTACAGCTCAGAGGGCCAAAGTGACAGGACTCTCCGTGCTGTTCTAGTTAATAATCAAATTAATATAATAATCATTCGTTGGGGGGCACCGATAGCCTAGTGGTTAGTGTGCAAACCCCATGTACGGAGGCTATGGTTCGAATCCGACATGTAGCTCCTTTCCCGCATGTCATTCCCCACTCTCTCTCTCTCCAATTTCTGACTCTTTCCACTGTTTCCTATATCTAAATAAAGGTATAAAATAAATATATCATGATTTGTTGACTAGCAGACGCCAAGCCTAGAATAAAGACTACTAGTCGACTAGAAAACTATTTAGAGGTGTCAGCCCTACATACTAACACACACCTTCGTTATGTACCTCTGGATGTTTGAGTAAGCGTCCAATTCCACCTCTCCATGTTGCTGGTCCTTTCCCACCACACGCTCGGCTCTGATGAACACAAACAATCAGAGTAGGATAATCAAACAGAGGGAAGAAATCTGGAGAAAGACCTCCTTGTCTTAATATCCAAAATTATCGTCACATCAGAGCTCCAGAGTTTCTATCTATCCTGACCATATGTGTACAACTCCTTGTATGGGAATTATTTGACTATTGTGACTGAAATAAATAATAATAATAAAAGGAGTTATGAGTTCATCATCAACCAGTTTATGATCAGAGAGAGCAACGCATGCTGTGCTTCCTCAGAAGTTCACAGGACAACTTGGGTGAATTATCTCTTGATTTTTAAACTAAATATTTAAAAAACAATGGCAGATTTTCCAACAGCTTCCAGGCTAGGTGACCCTTAAACTCCTGTCAATGCCTAATATATTACTGCAGCGCTGGGCATCTTGGACACACTTTTTATGACGGTTTAGACTGCATTATCAATTATATACGTTGTTTTCTATCAGGTACGATTTTGGCTGGTGTGGATACCCTCTATTCATGTTCCACAGTAAAGTTAGTTTAATGTTGTAGGGCTGTCACCATTAACTAGTAAATTGTGATTAATTAAGGTCTGAAATGAAGGCATCATTACGTTTTTTAAAGCATATGCTATTTTGTCCCTTTAGCCTCCCCGTAGATAGTCGTCCTCAGTGTCTCCCTGTAGTCTCAGTGATGTAAAAGAAGGACACTGCTGCATCTTTGAATGTCTCATTTCACTTCAACAAACTCTCAGACAGCTCAGCTGACGAGTCCAAAGTAATATCCACCTTATGACATCACACATTGACCTTATGACATCACACATTGACCTTATGACATCACACATTGACCTTTGTTGCCATTCCTTTGAGCTGTTTCACGTCAGTTTGGGATCTCTAACCACTTACTGTTTCCGTGCTTAAGTTCATGTTGTAACCTTCCATCTACCAGAATGGCCTTACTTTTTTTTCAAAACAAAAGGATTGAATTCAATCAGCAAGTAGAGTATTCTCAGCTAAAGAGAGTACAAAAATTAAAAATAAAAGTTAGCATTTTTGTAAATGCGAAAATGGAATTTCGAACATGTGATTAAAAATGCAATTAATCGCGATGAACTATTGAAATGTTTTGATTAATAAATGTAATCCTTTACATACACTATTTATAAAAATAGAAATAGTGTAAATAATTTTCCCTCTTTTTTGAGGTAACTGGAGTGACAGTCTCACAGGACATCTACCAGGACTAATTGGCTAGTTTCATTCATTTTATTCATTTAGCATTGGATTTAACTAAACATAATCAAATAACAGAAGCTCAAATGTATTTATGAAGGTAAAATGTGGAGAAAAAAACTCTACTAAGGATTAATGAGCACTTTACTATAGCTGTTACACTCTGGATTACAGATCTTATCATCCAGATGTGAGAAAACTTGTTAGACACAAACCACACATCCTCATGACTATTATTTTATTTTTTTCAGAATACTGTTTACAGTGTAAACCTTAGCTTTGTAGCATGTCAGTAACCATCACATGAACACATACAGTACAACATAGCTAAATATAATAAATGTTTAACCACAACTGACTCACCACTTCTACTTGGTGTGAAGAAAAACGTAAACAGAAGATGCTAACTCCTCCACGAACCTTCCTCTCATCGCTCATTCCTCTCGTCCCGACGATATTAAAACTTAGAAATGTGTTTTTCTTCTTCTCTTACAGAAGAGATGCTATGCTTACATCTGGTAGATAACGACCTGTTCAGTCTCGGACCTCATGGGATACCGTGTGACGACAGAGGGCTTCAGGTGTGGCCGTTCATTAGCGATCAACTTCTGCGCGGTCAAAACTTAATGTGTTACATTATTTACAGTCCGACAAGAAACTTGTGATACGATAATGGAGACGGACTTCCACAGATGATGTCAAAGAGTGGATTGTTTGCTGCGCTTTGTCTACAGATATGATTTTATGGAGATTAATGAAGCTAAATCATTTTCATTGTCTTTTTTTATATAGGATCTGTAAATTAAGATCATGTTATTGGACATCATCCACCTGTGTTGACCAAAGGTGTTGACCGGAAGCAGAGGAGGAGGGGTGTGGTCATACATACAATTATTTATTCAATCCATTCTTCCTCTGTTCACCAAAGTGCTTTACAGCCCACACAGAAATACTGTTTGCAAATAAATGACAAATGATCATTTGTTTCAGAATTGTTCCAATTCTAAATTTTGACTGTAAATGCTTATCAGTTCCAAATATCCGTTGTCAGTTTTGTGAACTACTAATATTGGTATCAACCCTGAAAAAACAGCATCGGCCCTGGAAAACCAATATTGGCCGTCCCCCCTATAAGAGATGTCATTATCCTGTGTACATTTCTTTAACTGTAAAAATTAAAACCACGCAGAGAGTGGAATTACGAAGTGCAGGAGCAAGAGGTCACTGCAGCAAAGGGTGAAGCCTCACCAGCCTGTGAGGAGAGAAAGGAAGACCCGGCAGGAGTGCTGGTCCATCCAATAGGGAACGACCTTGGAAGGTAGCATGCCCAGTGCATCCTGGGAGTTATTTGAACCCTTTTGGCAGAAGAAAATGACCTTGCCCTTTCTCTGGAATTTATCTGGCTAAGTAGCACCTACTCGACATGTCTCCCCTTTTATGACAAGTCCATCTTCCCATCGACAAATTTCTTCTTTAACAGGCTGTTACATCGAGAGATTAAAGTTGAATATTAACGATCAGAGCATAAGAGTTAAAAAATGAATAATGTAGTTTTTGTTATAAAACCACTAGAGTGCTGTCAGTGTCAGTTATTTAAGGTTGACATTCAGATCTTCTGTTCTCATTGATCTAAATCCATTTAGGCAAAGCACTCTGATGAAGTTTTTGCATTTAGTCAAACAGGTTTCAGTTCCTCTGCAGCTGGTTTCCACTAAAGGCTGTGGGAGTTTCTCTAAATGTCTTTGTGCTCAAACATCTGCAAACACTGAAACAAAACTGTCAGAATCCAGAGTGTCAATGCAAATCTGCAGCGTTAGGCTTTCTACACGACCACAGCTGCACTCACTGGACAACGAGTAGAAACAGGAGGAACACAAAAGCTTAAAAAATGTTCTGCTTCTATAACACAAAACGTTAAAATCGCTCATAGGTTGTAACTTATTCATAAGTTACACACGTTGATATTTATCACGATATCAACCATGACTATGCTGCTAACGGTTCATGAATAAAGTTCATATCAATTCAGCTGGCAGTTAAACAGTTAGCAAGACATGGAAAGTATTTTTCTGAAAATACAACTTTCTTGATTTGAAAAAACAACAACAAAGAAACTCAGCATGACTCCATGATTGTGTTGAGATAAATAAATTGCACCCAAAAGCATGTTTAACACAAAAAAAAGAAAAACATTCACACCAATTGCAGGCATAGTGTAAGAGCTAAAAGTGGGGGTCTCTTGTACGACCACTTACTGTACTGCTTTATGTTGACTGTGGGTGTCACTGTAAGACTTCTGCTCAGGTATGCATATTAGAAAGACTCTAAGTCAGGTGTGTGATCCAGGAAGGTTTCTGAACGTGAGGTTTGCTGTTACTGTGAGTTTGGGGAAGTTTGTTTGGCTCAGTGATGGACTTTAATTCACATTGTTGCATGTTTGGATCAATGAACTGTTCTAACCACAACCCGGTGTGGCTGTCAGTCATTTGTAAAGGTTGAGCGCAAACTAAGGAAAAGCGTGTCAGTCAGGTCACTCCTTGATCAAGCATCTCAACAACTCAGTACTAGACTGACCTCCTTTACACACAGCATTAAGTTCAAACTATATAAAATGGAAAATATTGACTTCAAAACTTCAAACCTACATCACTAATCTGTTTTACAAAACAGTGAAATAACATAATCTTCTTCTGGTGGGTTTTATGGCAGTTATGAAATTGTTAAGTGCTGCATTACCGCCATCTACTGGACAGAGTGAGTGCTTCCTTTTAATGTCCATTCTATAACTCGGACACAACTGAGTTTGCGCAAGTCCTTCCCTCAGTGTGAAATCAAGTTTGTCTCCTTCTTCCGGAAAACTTTTGGCACTATCCGGCACCATCTTAATACGTTCTGACTTACAACAGCGATACCCGCAGCACAATTTAACCTGACAACAAAAATCATTGAAATACAAAACTTCTCATGAAAAGAGAGCAGTATCAGAAAAAATAGTTCAAATGTTGGTGTTTGTGTAAAGAAAGTGACTTGTTTCTCAGATTTTCTCTGAGGTGGAGTCAATGCAAATCTCCGATGTGTTCCTCCTCTACTTATGTGAAAGCAGAGAGGACGACAGAGAACAGTGGACACACAGTTGAACATGATGGACTATAGGACAGGACTGCTGCTTTTTACTGTCTGCTGGGCAGGTGATGATCATCACTCATCTTTACTCTAAAAAGTGTTCTGAAAGTGTCACATCTGATGGTTTTCTTTTCTGTCTCTTCAGGTGTTGATGGTCAGACTCTGACACAATCTGAACCAGTGGTTAAAAGGCCTGGAGAATCCCACAGACTGACCTGTTCAGTCTCTGGATTCACATTCAGCGACTACTGGATGGCTTGGGTCAGACAGGCTCCTGGAAAAGGACTGGAGTGGATCGCTATTATCAGATATGACAGTGCTAGCATCTACTACTCTAATTCAGTCAAAAGCCGGTTCACCATCTCCAGAGACAACAGCAGACAGCAGGTGTATCTGCAGATGAACAGTCTGAAGACTGAAGACACTGCTGTGTATTACTGTGCCAGAGACCCACAGTGACACAACCCATCAGTAGAGTTGAACAAAAACCCCTCAGAGCCTGAACACCAGTAACATGAAGCTACCAGAGGAGGAGCCCTCACACCAATCATGATCATAACACCAATAAAAGTGACAGAAGTATATTAAGGATATTAATACAAATCCAATCGTACTACTCAATCTCATCTCATTTAAATAAAAAAATCAGAAACATTCATTAGCTTGAAGGAAGAACAAGCTGGGAAGAAATTCAGAACAGACGTCATGTTTTATATGGGGTTTTCTTGGTCTCTGTGAGATAGGACAGCTTTAGAGAAACAGGAAATGTGGGGATGCTTCAGGATCACGGGTCAAACTCTGACAAGTACAACAAGGACAATAGCCATACAGGACGCCTGCTCTACCAACTGAGCTGAACAGGTGACACCGGATGTCAAGTTTTGCCTGTCCAGGACATAAATAGAAAAGTGAAGTTTCCATGATTTATCAAATACTTAATGCTAAAAAATCAGAAAACCATCCTTTTCAATCTGCTTCTAAGGCCTGTCACTCTAATAGAACAGGACTTTACATAAGTGGTTCTTAAGATTAAGACTAAGATTTACTTTTATTGATCCCCGCAAAATTTCAGTTTTTACACTCTGTAAGTCATGAACACACATAATACACACACACATGCAGAAACAGGATCCTATGGACATGCACTAATGGAGAGAAGCCAGAGTGGTGGGCGCTCCTGAGCTGATGGTGGGGAGGGAGTTAGGTGTCTTGCTCAAGGGCACCTTGGCAGTGCTCAGGAGGTGATCTGGCACCTCTCCAGCTACCAGACCAACTTCCATATTTTGGTCCACACCGGGACTTGAACCAGTGACCCTCCGGTTCCCAACCCAAGTCCCTACAGACTGAGCTGCTGCCGCCCTTCACCTTTTACTTTCTATTGATTCATATTTGTAGAGTGGCATATAATACAAGTTTATCACAGTTTACTCCTGGATTAGATAACAACTAAGCGTCTCTACTTTGGATCTCACATGCTAAAACTCTAACACACACCAAAGAAAACAATGTGTTACATCAATATTTTCTAACAGGAATTTTGGACAACCTCAGGGTTCTGTTCTTGACTTTCTGCTTTTCCTTTATGTATGACAGTCTGTCCTGGGACCTCTTTCTCTGACTCTATTGGCTCCAGTCAGACCATCATTGATGCTTCATATGTTTGATTGTATGCAAACTCAGTGAGCTTCCTTGTTACTCAGCTATAAAAACTTCCCATCAGGCCGTCAGTGGAGTTCACAGCACGTCACTTTCAACATCAACCATGTTTTCTGTAGCTCTGCTGCTGCTGCTGGCAGCTGGATGTGAGTCTGTCTGCATCTGTCAAAGTCAACAGTTCTTCTTCTGCAGTTTAACTTGATCATTTCTTACTAAACATGTTCTCTTTTTAACAGGTGTGAAGTGTGAACAGTTGACACAGCCAGCCTCTGTGACTGTGCAGCCAGGTCAGAGTCTGACCATCACCTGTCAGGTCTCTTATTCTGTTAGCAGCTACTACACAGCCTGGATCAGACAGCCTGCAGGGAAAGGACTGGAGTGGATCGGTCAAAGAGCTGGATCCACCATATACTACAAAGATTCACTGAAGAACCAGTTCAGTATCGACTTAGACGCCTCCAGAAACACAGCGACTCTAAACGGACTGAATATGCAGCCTGCAGACACTGCAGTGTATTACTGTGCCAGGAGAGACACAGTGACACAACCCATCAGTAGAGCTGAACAAAAACCCCTCAGAGCCTGAACACCAGTAACATGAAGCCACCAGAGGAGGAGCCCTCACTCCAACAATGATTAACACCAAGCACTGAACCAGGGGAACAGAGTCTTTTCCATTGCTGCCCCTCTCTCTCTGGATCTCTCTCCTCAAACACACCTGAGACTTTACTGACCTGCCACAATTCAAATCACTGATAGAAACATTATAAACACTGCTTTAGATTGCTAATGTTTCTTTTTGTACCATTGTTTAAAAGTGTTTTTCTTTAAATGTGACTCTGTAAAACAAATAAATTAAATGTATTATATTTATTTTTATACATATTAAACACCAGTTCACTTTTACAGTAAGGAGAAAAACAGCTGTAAGACATTATTAAAATACCTTTGTTTTCAACAGAATAACTCACAATTATCAGGATCACATTCACATTAGTAACTGAACCAGAGGTCTTTAGCTTCCTCTATGGAGATCTTATTCAATCAAACTATAAGAAAATGAGATTTTAATACCAATTTTGTTCTCTGATACCCTGAGCCCATGTGACAAAATCCTCCATGAATGTTGAGAACAGAAGACACTATCAAAGAACATGATGGGGATTAACTTCCTGTTAGATGTGAATATTTTTGGTACATGTGATCACAGATGTTACTTTATGTTCCCTAACTGTCAAAAAGTGGAGCTGTGAGTTATTCTGCTTTGTGTTCTTACTGATTGGCTGCCTGAATTGAGATGCTGAAAAAAATAAACTAACGATTAAAAACTTGAAAGGACACTTGTGTTTAGAATTTAATTCCAAAAGTAAAGAAGTGATATCCAAATGAAATGACTTTCTTCTCTATCTGAGGAGGAGTCAATGCAAAACTCTGATGTGTTCCTCCTCTACTTATGTGAGAGCAGAGAGGACGACAGAGAACAGTGGACACACAGTTGAACATGATGGACTATAGGACAGGACTGCTGCTTTTTACTGTCTGCTGGGCAGGTGATGATCATCACTCATCTTTACTCTAAAAAGTGTTCTGAAAGTGTCACATCTGATGGTTTTCTTTTCTGTCTCTTCAGGTGTTGATGGTCAGACTCTGACACAATCTGAAGCAGTGGTTAAAAGGCCTGGAGAATCCCACAGACTGACCTGTTCAGCCTCTGGATTCACATTCAGCAGCTACTATATGGCTTGGGTCAGACAGGCTCCTGGAAAAGGACTGGAGTGGATTGCTCTTACAAGCACATCCAGTTCTAATATCTATTACTCCTCGTCAGTCCGGGGCAGATTCACCATCTCCAGAGATGACTCCAGCAGTAAACTCTATCTTCAGATGAACAGTCTGCAGACTGCAGACACTGCAGTGTATTATTGTGCCAGAGACACACAGTGAGAGACAAGAGCAGGAGAGTCGTACAAAAACTACTTCCTCTATTTACCACCATCACGGGGAACACTCATATTTATCAGCATTGATACTGTTATCTACTGGAAGAGATGAAAATTCAGTTTCGACCTACATAATTAAACCTTTTTTCCTTGGTAGTAATGTTTGCAGACTTTGCAAAACACTACTTCTGTTTTTATTCAATGCAGCTGATTCAATTCTTTGTATCTGTTTGGAGAAACTGTGTCTACATTTGTTTTGAACTCCAAGCATACAGTAGAGATCAACACGTGGACGAAACAGTTAAAGATTTAAAATATTCCACATGTTATGAAGATAGTACACCAACATTATTAATGAGTAATTATATATAATCACATCCACACAATATGAATTAACATAAGAAGAGCAGAAAAGCTCTTTCTAAAAGCATTTCCTTATCACCTATTTATTGATTGTTGCTGCTCTCTTTGATAAGATTAATCCTAAAATGAATGAAACCAGTTATTAGTAAACACTTTCAATCAATCTGATCCTACAGTACGATCACATATATTATATCTGTTATCATATGTAAAGAAAGAGATGATTTCCAGTCATCTTTTCACTCTGCAGATATAAAAACAGTGAACAGACTCTTCTATTGGCTCCAGTCAGACCATCATTGATGCTTCATATGTTTGATTGTATGCAAACTCAGTGAGCTTCCTTGTTACTCAGCTATAAAAACTTCCCATCAGGCCGTCAGTGGAGTTCACAGCACGTCACTTTCAACATCAACCATGTTTTCTGTAGCTCTGCTGCTGCTGCTGGCAGCTGGATGTGAGTCTGTCTGCATCTGTCAAAGTCAACAGTTCTTCTTCTGCAGTTTAACTTGATCATTTCTTACTAAACATGTTCTCTTTTTAACAGGTGTGAAGTGTGAACAGTTGACACAGCCAGCCTCTATGACTGTGCAGCCAGGTCAGAGTCTGACCATCACCTGTCAGGTCTCTTATTCTGTTAGCGGCTACTGGACAGCCTGGATCAGACAGCCTGCAGGGAAAGGACTGGAGTGGATCGGTCAAAGAGTTGGATCCACAACACGCTACAAAGATTCACTGAAGAACCAGTTCAGTATCGACTTAGACTCTTCCAGCAACAGAGTGACTCTGAACGGACTGAATATGCAGCCTGCAGACACTGCAGTGTATTACTGTGCCAGAGAGCCACAGTGACACAACCCATCAGTAGAGCTGAACAAAAACCCCTCAGAGCCTGAACACCAGTAACATGAAGCCACCAGAGGAGGAGCCCTCACACCAATAATGATCATATCAAAAGTTCAGTGACACAAACAGTCAATAGATAAAGTGTACATGGCAATAAAATGAGGAACTGATGCAAAAAAATATTCTTCATCCTTTTGGTAGTATGAGATGAAAAGATCATCCATGAGAGGACAGGTCAACCTCATTGTCTTACACCTTTGGGAAACAGACTGCAGAGAGAATGACAAATGTTTAAGTTTCACTGCAGCTTTTGTTTGATCCAAGGTAACAGAGTTCATCTGTGTGACTTTTAATAAAACACAACAGGTATTCATGGTGTACTGAGATTTAGAAAATGTCAAATCTTGAAGACTTAAATCACATCTATATGACGGATGTTCCGACTCCTGCATCATTGATTAGCTATAAGAAAAATAATAATAAAACTTTTCCTATTATCAAGTTAATCTCTGATTTCACTCTACTGGCATGATACAACTGATGACCTTTCAACTTAAAGTATCCAAGACAGAAGTCAAATGTTATTTCTCTCTGAGGAGGAGTCAATGCAAATCTCTGATGTGTTCCTCCTCTACTTATGTGAGAGCAGAGAGGACGACAGAGAACAGTGGACACACAGTTGAACATGATGGACTATAGGACAGGACTGCTGCTTTTTACTGTCTGCTGGGCAGGTGATGATCATCACTCATCTTTACTCTAAAAAGTGTTCTGAAAGTGTCACATCTGATGGTTTTCTTTTCTGTCTCTTCAGGTGTTGATGGTCAGACTCTGACACAATCTGAACCAGTGGTTAAAAGGCCTGGAGAATCCCACAGACTGACCTGTTCAGCCTCTGGATTCACATTCAGCAGCTACTATATGAACTGGGTCAGACAGGCTCCTGGAAAAGGACTGGAGTGGATTGCTGCAATTAGTAGTGGTGGTGGTAGCAGCCAATACTACTCTAATTCAGTCAAAAGCTGGTTCACCATCTCCAGAGACAACAGCAGACAGCAGCTGTATCTGCAGATGAACAGTCTGAAGACTGAAGACACTGCAGTGTATTACTGTGCCAAAGACCCACAGTGACACAACCCATCAGTAGAGCTGAACAAAAACCCCTCAGAGCCTGAACACCAGTAACATGAAGCCACCAGAGGAGGAGCCCTCACACCAATAATGATCATAACACCAGTTCACTGTTGAAGAGTAAAAAAGACTCATTTATAGATTCATATAGTTATATTGCTTAAAGTAAAAGTGAAAGAAATATAACAAAGTTTATTTATAATACATTTCTGGGATCTCAAACAAGATCTCAAGATCAGAAGCTCCATCAGATCACTTCAAGTGAAAAAATGTTCTCTGTAGCTCTGATTCTACTGCTGGTCGCTGGATCAAGTAGGAAGCTTTATAACTAATGATCACATCAGACACAGAGAATAATCAGATGAGTGATGGAGATAATGATGATTTGTGTTTCCACAGGTGTGCACTGTATTGATCTCACCACACCAGGCTCAATGGTTGTGCAGCCTGGACAGTCTCTGACCCTCACCTGTCAGGTCTCTGGTTACTCTCTGACTGATAGCAGCTATGCAACAGGTTGGATCAGACAGCGTGAAGGGAAACCGATGGACTGGATTTCTCATCAGTGGGGTACAAGTGGACTTCGTCAAAATAATGCTCTGAAGATCAAGTTCAGCTACAGCAGAGACACGTCTGCTAGAACAGTGACTCTAACAGGACAGAATATGCAGCCTGAAGACACTGCAGTGTATTACTGTGCTAGAGTCCCACAGTGAAAGACAATAACAGGAGAGTCATAGAAAAACTACTTCCTCTGTTTACCACCATCACTGCTCATTCAGCTGTATCAGCATCTTTAATTTCAGTTTAAAAAAATCTGAGTATTGATTTACTGAATATTGGAATGATATACTATGGTCAGGTTTTATACTCGATTCTGATTGGTCACAGGTTGTTGATTTATTTCTAACGTTGATTAGTGTCCTCTAAGTAGTTCCTGATAATGAGCAAATCCTCTCTTGCTCCTTATAGTTCGTGGACAGTTTATAAGTATTTTGAGAAAATGATCTATGATATATGATGTTGCCCTGCTGAATGTTGCATGCATTATTTTGCTGTGGAAACCAGAGTTTGTCAATGAAAGCTGATAAAGAAAAATGAAGGAGAATTATCCGTATATAGAGGAGAAAAAATAAACTGGGAAAAAAAGGAAGAGGAGTAAACGTCGGGACACTGGCAGACATGATGGTGATGAACGCTGGTTGGAGGGCCCAACAATACTTTTTTACAACGGGCCCCAACAGACTCTTGAATCACTACTGAATATAGGTCATCTTTCCTGTTAGAACAATAATACTGACTTTTTCAACCTCATGCACAATTTAATTCAGATCACGCAAATCAGACTCAAAGGGGAAAAGCCATCTAACATTTAATTTCCAGTTCAAACAGACAGAAACTGAGACCCAAGTTAATTCAGTCCATCTGAGGAGGAGTCAATGCAAATCTCTGATGTGTTCCTCCTCTACTTATGTGAGAGCAGAGAGGACGACAGAGAACAGTGGACACACAGTTGAACATGATGGACTATAGGACAGGACTGCTGCTTTTTACTGTCTGCTGGGCAGGTGATGATCATCACTCATCTTTACTCTAAAAAGTGTTCTGAAAGTGTCACATCTGATGGTTTTCTTTTCTGTCTCTTCAGGTGTTGATGGTCAGACTCTGACAGAATCTGAAGCAGTGGTTAAAAGGCCTGGAGAATCCCACAGACTGACCTGTTCAGCCTCTGGATTCACATTCAGCAGCTTTGCTATGAACTGGGTCAGACAGGCTCCTGGAAAAGGACTGGAGTGGATTGCTTTCATAAGCACATCCAGTTCTCATATCTATTACTCCTCGTCAGTCCGGGGCAGATTCACCATCTCCAGAGATGACTCCAGCAGTAAACTCTATCTTCAGATGAACAGTCTGCAGACTGCAGACACTGCAGTGTATTACTGTGCCAGAGACACACAGTGAGAGACAAGAGCAGGAGAGTCGTACAAAAACTACTTCCTCTATTTTCCACCATCACGGGGAACATTCATATTTTCCAGCACTGATACTGTTATTGTTGTGCCCTGAAAAAGGGTAAAATTAATAAATTGACTCAAGACACGATGCTTCCTCTGTCAGCGTCATGCAGAATGATTTACTTTATCTTTTTCAAAATGATCCACATAGTCACAATGGTGCTTTCTTTTAACATTTATTTTCACAGGCAAATATGAAACATAACAGGTAAGTACAATAAAATAAAATGATCAACAGTTCTGAAAATACAAACAAAAATATCCTGTCTATCACTTTACTTCATATTTCTTTCTTTAATTTCTCATTCTTCTGTTGAACAATTTCTTCCTAACAAAGAAATATATATGTGCTCACTGACACGATTAAACATGACTATTCTCATAAACACTCTCAGATTCTTAATCTTAATATGCACACACATCCAGACATACACACGTGCTCATGCCAACACTGACCTCGTGTGGTGATGTGTGGACGACATACAACCAGTGGGCGCGCACTGTAGCTGTTCCCACTCAACGTTCTTGAAGCCAAAATATGCCGCTTAGGGGCGCTTCCATCTTGCGATTTTGACGTCATGTGGAGCCAGAGTCTGCGCAGTAGGGTCCGGGGGCAGGAGCCCTGGTAAGACGCCCCGCCCATTTAGCGTACTGCCCTGATGACTTACGCAGCCCAGCTACGCCGAAAGCGCTCCGCCGGTCTACGAGTCTTATGAAGAAATGTGTAAGTACAACAAACCACCGTATTCAAAGTCTAATATTTAAACACACTGTGTTTTAAAAAATCCCGCTATTTTGATCATTATTGTAAATATGTGGGCTGCTGGGTCCTCTGTTTTTAACGAAATCGTTCTATATTTAAGCTAGGTTAGCACCACAGACCGTAGGCTACAGGTGGTAAAATATGTTGTATTTTGTTAGAAACTGATAGTCTGCAATGTGATTCATGTCTGCTTTTCTAATATATTTAACTGAACAGTAAATCAATTGTTTCCGTGTCTTCATTTAGGCAAAGAAGAGATAAAAGCAGCTGGTCTGACATCTTCCACAGAGGTGAAGTGTAAGTTAAAATCATCTGTTAAAAGTTTATATCCTGTGATTGTTTTGAAGTTTCATAAGAGGATTGTAAAAACAAGCTATTGTTAACAATACAGTCTTCTAAAATTAAAATCACACTGAGTCATACACCAGCTAAATGTTAAATAGAAAGGTGATGTTTTCTTTTCCATTTTACAATCAACAGAAACTAGAAATGACTAATTTCAACCTTTGTCTGCACACCTGTTACAGTGGTCAGGCTGGGGTCACATAGTTTGAAGGAACCTCCTCCTTCTTTCACCTGTGTCAGACGCCCTGCTCATCCACTGTGGTAGAAATGACCTTACACCAGCAGCTCTCCCAGATGAAGAGTCCTCTCTGCCATCACCCAGAGGAGCTGATCGACATCTGCACAACTGAAGAAGGTGGACAGAGTCTGGAGCTTTGTGACAGTGAACAGTGAGAAGGCTACCATAGTCATCCTCAGAGAAAACACAGAGATCCTGGTCAATATTCAATGCTGCTATTTTTCTTTCCATGATGTTGCCCTGTGTTTGAAAGGCCAAATGCTGGAGGGTTGTGTTGGATTTGCTTTTCCATCATATTTTAACAGTCAAACAATCATCCAGGATCTCTTTACTTTATTTGATTTTTGTTTGGATTTCTTTGTTCAATTATTTTTAATACTTTCTCCTATGTCCCAGCAGTTCAACCTGTTGGTCTCCCTTACTTATTTTCCACATGGTTAATGAAGCCAGGAGTTGTTTATTGAAGTTTTTTTTTCATAAAATGTTTAAATAAACTTTTTTTAAATCTGAATTGACTGTCTCTGATTAACTGGAGCACTACAAAGTGTTGGTCATAGTAAAATAATTTAGCAGTTAAGTTTATAGCTCACATTTGAAACCTTGAACTGACATTAATTTCTTCTTGACCAACAACAGCTAAGACAACAACAAAGCTACCAGACGAGCTCAGCTTGTCACAGCTGGGCTCGACTGAGATAAATGGCCTTAAAACTTATTTAATATTAAACATTTAAAGCCAATAAGCATAGCAAGATACGCATGAGATTCCATTTCCATTTATTCAATCACAGACTTGTCAAACAGTCTGGCATTTTGTGCTGCTGTTTTCAAGAGTTAATAACTGAAGAGAAAAACTCCATCGAGAGAGGACAGGAAACGCTCAGGGGACGAGTCCTCCATGTTGTCAGGTGTTGCTGATGGATCTGAATCTGAGGGCATCTTCTGTAATAAAGAAAAACAATCATGGAGTTAAATGTAAAGTATAATGGATTTTACTGTGATGTTTATGCCTCAGACCTGAAATCAGATCTGTCCTCAGGTTCTGCTAAACTTCAGCTTCTAAAGTTTGCTTTAAAGACAGGGTAACTATTTTAGAGGAAAGAAATGTATATAATAAGACAGGATGAATCCATTAATATGATCAGCTTTATGAATTTATGTTTTAAGACAAAAGTGTTCCTGCCACTTTCTATTGAAGATTATTTTAAACTGTCATCACATGGGCCAGCCTGATAAATTAAACTAATGTTAAATATTCTCATATAATCAGATTTGTGTGCAGAACCTCACCGGAGCTGGAATCAGAGTCTGGACTGCTGTTTCCTTTGAGCATTGATTTCCTTGAAGACAGAAAGAAGAACAATTTAAACATGAACTAGACTTCTTGCAGAATCACAGAGGCTGTTAAAATCTTCTTCTAGTCTTCCATACATTTTAAGAAGGATTATAAATTGTTACTAAAATTACTTTGATGCTGATAGCGGTTACAATAACACAGTCCAATCATATGAGAGATAATTTTACCTTTGAGTCCTATGTGAAGGTGTTCTCTTCAGAATCAGCGCTGCAAAGACAAGATGATGGCATCCACCTTCACAACCTGCTGCTTCAGTCTGGCTGCTTCATGGTCACCTACAGGAACACCACAGAAATGCAATCAAAGTACTTCACTTTATTTATCAGAGGATGTACTGTATGCAAAGTAGATTTTTTTTTAGCTGTAATTCCTCAAAAAGATTTGAGACTGCTTTGTTATTTGAGAGCACAGATTGTTTCTTTTCCCTTCTCTCTGTTTGACTGTACATGACCTTTTAGCGCTGTAAAAGATGCTACAGTAAATCCTGGATCAGCTGTGTGGATGGTGTGACTGTGTGGTAAAGCTTTATTAAAGTTGTCACGCACATACTCATATGCCTTTGGAGAGTAAAAGTGCAGTGTGGTGGCAAACTGCTTATAAAATATAAAATAGTATTTTATTGGTGAGGTCCCCCAATCCAAGCGTCCTACAGAGTAGCAGCAGCGGGCTTTAGAGGGAGGAGACGAGTGCATTACGGAGAGGAGCGCACCGGAGGGGGCGAGCTGGGGGAGAGACACGACAGCCTGAGAAAAAGGAAATCCCTGTTTAAAATATAATGTTGGTGAAAAGAGGGAAATAGGAAGACATAAATGTCAATGTTGAAATTCTTTTGAATGCAGAGGCCGTGGATGTTCAGTTTTCTTTGGCTATAAAAAGGCAACAATAGCCTGTAGTTTAATCATGGTGTTTCTCTTCGTTAACGATTATTGAAGCGAAATCAAAAATAAATGCATGACATTTAAAACATATTAACATATGTGGGGAAAAACGCGATCTTTATGTCTTCTTTTATTGTACCTATGTCTCCTCCTAACTTCAATAACAGCAGCATGTTGTGTGTAACACTGATCTCCTGCATTAACACCTTCCTTTCAAAGGTGTTAAAACACAGACACAGACACAGTCACCGCAATTTTTGTCAGGTTTTGTCAATTTTTAGTACAAATTCTCAATGAGCGTCATTAAATTTACAATATGATCAACTTGTGACTGTTGAATTGGTAGTGTGTGGAAGACAATGCAGAATATTTATCAGTTTAAGCAGCATGATGCTCCGTTAATATTACATTACACCACCGCAGGTTGTTGATAATTTGTGTTCACGTTTCAGTTAGTCTCTTAAATCAGTAACAATTATATTAAATCAGAGCTTACCTTTAGTTTTATCTGGATACATAGAGAAATATTCTACCCTCGTATATAGTACTATGACTTTCAGTCTGCACGGTGAGCGGATGAAAGTAAAACCTGTTACTCTCGGCATAGCCCACTTATCACTCAGACTGTAAACATGTACACATTAGTAATGATGCAGGCCAGATTACAATTATTTGGCTTTGTTTTTGCCCTAGATACTTTTTTGAGACTTTACCAGACTATTTATTTTTGCTGTAAAATAACTGTACAGTCAATGAACCGCATCTATGAGCGGATTTTATATTACGATTCTTGGTTTTAAATACAATTTAAATCACAATAATGATATAACAATATCAAGAAACATAGCATGTCAGTTATTAGGTTTGCTCATTTTAAAAAATAAAATAAAAAGATAAATCATGCCGGATAAGTAACCTAGCTTTACAACATTTCAGCTAACCTTAGACTGCTTATGTGTTAGCTAGCTAGATAACGACTTTAACCAACCAATGACACATAAATCACACTTTTTTACTTACCGAAAAAACTGCAAAGATCCCTTAGCTCCCACAATGTCGGTTAGAACAGTTTACTGCAGAACAACTCATTTTGCCAGCTCAAAAAAGACGAAAAAACTGAACGGAAAAATTCAATGGCGTCTCGGCTTTCCTTCACTACGGAACTTTTGCTATTCACAAAGAGAGCTACGCAAGATCGGCGGCTGTCAATCATCGTCAAATATGACGTAAAATCCCGTTTTTCAACCTCAAATAACTTATTTAAAACAAACTTCACAGAAAAATGAGCACTTGAACACAATGTAGGGTGATAATAACTAATGATCACAGCAGAGTTTAGGTTTGGAAAAAAATTATGTGACTTATGTGTGAGTATTTTAGCTTTACAGTTTGACCCACATCCCGTCTGTTATCATTGAGGAGGCGGGGTTTATGACATATACTGCAGCCAGTCAGCAGGGGGAGCTCTAAAAATAAAAGCTTCACTAGACCGGGGACCTTGTCCCGTCCATTATTTTTACAGTCTATGCATACAACACGGAGCTAACCTAGCTTAGTGTCTCACTGAACTTTCATAAAATGTAAATACAACGTTTTAAACATCAATCTTTCTGTAAGTTCCTACAATAAACAATAAACACGAAAACATCTCTAGAAACATACTTTGTAGATAACACAGATATATATTATCTTTTTACCTGAAAAAGGGTCAAATGAATAAATGGACTCAAGACACGACGCTTCCTCTGTCAGCGTCATGCAGAATGAGGCATCGCAGCTGAGAGCTCCCCCTTCCGGCCTCGGCAGGCATAACTAATCAATCACATGCATTATCTCTTGATAGACATTACAGGTAAATGACAGATTCATAAATCTTGGCATATCTGTTTGTTTCAAAGGTTTTTAACAAAAAACTCATTTTTAAAGTGTTTTAAATCCTTCAGACTGAATCTGTTTTAACACTGATATATTTTACAAATTATTAACCTTAAATGAACTTCTACAATTGTTTTATGACATTTTGTACAAGAATTCGCTGTTTTATGTCACTAAAATCATATTTATTTCGCCATGAAGTTATTTATAACTTATCAGTTATTTCAAATAAATTACACCTATCACATTATCTACTGGAAGAGATGAAAATTCAGTTTCCACTTACATAATTAAAACTTTTTTCCTTGGTAGTAATGTTTGCAGACTTTGCAAAACACTACTTCTGTTTTTATTCAATACAGCTGATTCAATTCTTTGTATCTGTTTGGAGAAACTGTGTCTACATTTGTTTTGAACTCCAAGCATACAGTAGAGATCAACACGTGGACGAAACATGTAAAGATTTAAAATATTCAACATGATATGAAAATAGTACACCAACATTATTAATGAGTAATTATATATAATCACATCCACACAATATGAATTAACATAAGAAGAGTAGAAAAGCTCTTTCTAATAGCATTTCCTTATAACCTATTTATTGATTGTTGCTGCTCTCTTTGATAAGATTAATCCTAAAATGAATGAAACCAGTTATTAGTAAACACTTTCAACCAATCTGATCCTACAGTACGATCACATATATTATATCTGTTATCATATGTAAAGAAAGAGATGATTTCCAGTCATCTTTTCACTCTGCAGATATAAAAACAGTGAACAGACTCTTCTATTGGCTCCAGTCAGACCATCATTGATGCTTCATATGTTTGATTGTATGCAAACTCAGTGAGCTTCCTTGTTACTCAGCTATAAAAACTTCCCATCAGGCCGTCAGTGGAGTTCACAGCACGTCACTTTCAACATCAACCATGTTTTCTGTAGCTCTGCTGCTGCTGCTGGCAGCTGGATGTGAGTCTGTCTGCATCTGTCAAAGTCAACAGTTCTTCTTCTGCAGTTTAACTTGATCATTTCTTACTAAACATGTTCTCTTTTTAACAGGTGTGAAGTGTGAACAGTTGACACAGCCAGCCTCTGTGACTGTGCAGCCAGGTCAGAGTCTGACCATCACCTGTCAGGTCTCTTATTCTGTTAGCAGCTATGCTACAGCCTGGATCAGACAGCCTGCAGGGAAAGGACTGGAGTGGATCGGTAGCGGAGTTGGATCCACCACACTCTACAAAGATTCACTGAAGAACCAGTTCAGTATCGACTTAGACTCCTCCAGAAACACAGCGACTCTAAACGGACTGAATATGCAGCCTGCAGACACTGCAGTGTATTACTGTGCCAGAGACCCACAGTGACACAACCCATCAGTAGAGCTGAACAAAAACCCCTCAGAGCCTGAACACCAGTAACATGAAGCCACCAGAGGAGGAGCCCTCACACCAATAATGATTAACACCAAGCAGTGAACCAGGGGAACAGAGCCTTTTCCATTGCTGCCCCTCTCTCTCTGGATCTCTCTCCTCAAACACACCTGAGACTTTACTGACCTGCCACAATTCAAATCACTGATAGAAACATTATAAACACTGCTTTAAATTGCTAATGTTTCTTTTTGTAACATTGTTTAAAAGTGTTTTTCTTTAAATGCGACTCTGTAAATCAAATAAATTAAATGTATTATAATTATTATTATACATATTAAACACCAGTTCACTTTTACAGTAAGGAGAAAAAAAGCTGTAACACATTATGAAAATACCTTTGTTTTCAACAGAATAACTCACAATTATCAGGATCACATTCACATTAGTAACTGAACCAGAGGTCTTTAGCTTCCTCTATGGAGATCTTATTCTATCAAACTATAAGAAAATGAGATTTTAATACCACTGTTGTTCTCTGATACCCTGAGCCCATGTGACAAAATCCTCCGTGAATGTTGAGAACAGAAGACACATACATGTTACTTTATGTTCCCTAACTGTTAAAAAGTAGAGCTGTGTGTTATTCTGCTTTGTGTTCTTACTGATTGGCTGCCTGAGTTGAGATACTGAAAAAAATAAACAAACAATTAACAACTTAAAAGGACACTTGTGTTTAGAATTTAATTCCAAAAGTAAAGAAGTGATATCCAAATGAAATTATTTTCTTCTCTATCTGAGGAGGAGTCAATGTAAATCTCTGATGTGTTCCTCCTCTACTTATGTGAGAGCAGAGAGGACGACAGAGAACAGTGGACACACAGTTGAACATGATGGACTATAGGACAGGACTGCTGCTTTTTACTGTCTGCTGGGCAGGTGATGATCATCACTCATCTTTACTCTAAAAAGTGTTCTGAAAGTGTCACATCTGATGGTTTTCTTTTCTGTCTCTTCAGGTGTTGATGGTCAGACTCTGACACAATCTGAACCAGTGGTTAAAAGGCCTGGAGAATCCCACAGACTGACCTGTTCAGCCTCTGGATTCACATTCAGCAACCACCATATGAGCTGGGTCAGACAGGCTCCTGGAAAAGGACTGGAGTGGATTGCTTATATTTACCCATCCAGTTCTTATATGTATTACTCCTCGTCAGTCCGGGGCAGATTCACCATCTCCAGAGATGACTCCAGCAGTAAACTCTATCTTCAGATGAACAGTCTGCAGACTGCAGACACTGCAGTGTATTATTGTGCCAGAGACACACAGTGAGAGACAAGAGCAGGAGAGTCGTACAAAAACTACTTCCTCTATTTACCACCATCACGGGGAACACTCATATTTATCAGCATTGATACTGTTATCTACTGGAAGAGATGAAAATTCTGTTTCGACCTACATAATTAAACCTTTTTTCCTTGGTAGTAATGTTTGCAGACTTTGCAAAACACTACTTCTGTTTTTATTCAATGCAGCTGATTAAATTCTTTGTATCTGTTTGGAGAAACTGTGTCTACATTTGTTTTGAACTCCAAGCATACAGTAGAGATCAACACGTGGACGAAACAGTTAAAGATTTAAAATATTCCACATGTTATGAAGATAGTACACCAACATTATTAATGAGTAATTATATATAATCACATCCACACAATATGAATTAACATAAGAGCAGAAAAGCTCTTTCTAAAAGCATTTCCTTATCACCTATTTATTGATTGTTGCTGCTCTCTTTGATAAGATTAATCCTAAAATGAATGAAACCAGTTATTAGTAAACACTTTCAATCAATCTGATCCTACAGTACGATCACATATATTATATCTGTTATCATATGTAAAGAAAGAGATGATTTCCAGTCATCTTTTCACTCTGCAGATATAAAAACAGTGAACAGACTCTTCTATTGGCTCCAGTCAGACCATCATTGATGCTTCATATGTTTGATTGTATGCAAACTCAGTGAGCTTCCTTGTTACTCAGCTATAAAAACTTCCCATCAGGCCGTCAGTGGAGTTCACAGCACGTCACTTTCAACATCAACCATGTTTTCTGTAGCTCTGCTGCTGCTGCTGGCAGCTGGATGTGAGTCTGTCTGCATCTGTCAAAGTCAACAGTTCTTCTTCTGCAGTTTAACTTGATCATTTCTTACTAAACATGTTCTCTTTTTAACAGGTGTGAAGTGTGAACAGTTGACACAGCCAGCCTCTATGACTGTGCAGCCAGGTCAGAGTCTGACCATCACCTGTCAGGTCTCTTATTCTGTTAGCGGCTACTGGACAGCCTGGATCAGACAGCCTGCAGGGAAAGGACTGGAGTGGATCGGTCAAAGAGTTGGATCCACAACACGCAACAAAGATTCACTGAAGAACCAGTTCAGTATCGACTTAGACTCTTCCAGCAACAGAATGACTCTGAACGGACTGAATATGCAGCCTGCAGACACTGCAGTGTATTACTGTGCCAGAGAGCCACAGTGACACAACCCATCAGTAGAGCTGAACAAAAACCCCTCAGAGCCTGAACACCAGTAACATGAAGCCACCAGAGGAGGAGCCCTCACACCAATAATGATCATATCAAAAGTTCAGTGACACAAACAGTCAATAGTTAGTGTAGTGTACATGGCAATAAAATGAGAAACTGATGCATAAAGATTCCTAATCCTTTTGGTAGTATGAGATGAAAAGATCATCCATGAGAGGACAGGTCAACCTCATTGTCTTACACCTTTGGGAAACAGACTGCAGAGAGAATGACAAATGTTTAAGTTTCACTGCAGCTTTTGTTTGATCCAAGGTAACAGAGTTCATCTGTGTGACTTTTAATAAAACACAACAGGTATTCATGGTGTACTGAGATTTAGAAAATGTCAAATCTTGAAGACTTAAATCACATCTATATGACGGATGTTCCGACTCCTGCATCATTGATTAGCTATAAGAAAAATAATAATAAAACTTTTCCTATTATCAAGTTAATCTCTGATTTCACTCTACTGGCATGATACAACTGATGACCTTTCAACTTAAAGTATCCAAGACAGAAGTCAAATGTTATTTCTCTCTGAGGAGGAGTCAATGCAAATCTCTGATGTGTTCCTCCTCTACTTATGTGAGAGCAGAGAGGACGACAGAGAACAGTGGACACACAGTTGAACATGATGGACTATAGGACAGGACTGCTGCTTTTTACTGTCTGCTGGGCAGGTGATGATCATCACTCATCTTTACTCTAAAAAGTGTTCTGAAAGTGTCACATCTGATGGTTTTCTTTTCTGTCTCTTCAGGTGTTGATGGTCAGACTCTGACACAATCTGCACCAGTGGTTAAAAGGCCTGGAGAATCCCACAGACTGACCTGTTATGCCTATGGGTTTACAATGAGCAGCTATGATATGAACTGGGTCAGACAGGCTCCTGGAAAAGGACTGGAGTGGATCGCCTGGGTTGAGAGTGATAATGACAGAAAATACTACTCTCAGTCAGTTACAGGCCGGTTCACCGCCTCAAGAGACAACAGCAGACAGCAGGTGTATCTGCAGATGAACAGTCTGAAGACTGAAGATTCTGCTGTTTATTATTGTGCCAGAGACCCACAGTGACACAGGAGGAAGTATCGCTGTACAAAAACTCAACGTGTCAAACAGTACTCTCTCTGTGTTTTTTATTTATAGAATAAGCTTCAGTTTGATGTGAAAAAAATAATGCATCTCTGGTATTCTTCCACATTTTATTCAAGTAGTGTGAAAACATCAGATATTTAATGGATCTGACTATACAGGGAATGTGTCTGTCTCTCCTTGATTAATAAAAAGGGAGATTTTAACACCTATTAAAATTATGTATTCAAGAGACATTTTAAATATCAACGCTCCGAGGATTTTCATTTTCTGCGCACACACTTAAAACAAAATAGTGATAATAGGCCATGTTTACACAACAATGATTTCATCCTAGTAATAATTACCATAGACACCAGCCTGGTAAAAAAGAAAAAAACACTTGTGCAAACCCAAAGCACACCATAAATGAAGAGGCATCACTCACAGAGAGTGTTATACGTATAGGGAGGGGTGGGTCAGAGTAACTCTGCTGCAGAATGAGCATGTTTAGACGACCTGCAGAAAAGATCATGTTGGGGCTTTAAGCAGTGATGCAACCAAAAGAACAAATAGACTGCTGTGTATTACTGTGTGAGATTTACCCACTGATAAAAGAGGCCAGAAGAAAAATAAAACCTGACGAAATGCATTTTTACAAAGGCCAACAGAGGGCGATAAAAGATCAAACATATAATGGCAGAGCATTGTGACAAAGTCTCTTAAAGCTCAATCACAAGAAGGAAACATTCAGCAGCAGTTGATTCGGTGGGTTCATCCTAACTGTTGGTTTTAAATCATAGAGACAATAATAAAAAGCTTTGTGACCTGCAGGCTGTCACTTCATTGAAGCTGGTGACGTCTAAACTTGTGTTTCTCTCTCGTCAGAATTTAGCTGACAGTAAAACTACTTTGTGACATTAAATACATTGAAAAAAAGATTTATCAAAATGTCTTGACGTTTACAAAAAATCCAATCTCCAGTGTTTCAGTATCACGTCCTGGACTGTGACTCGACTTGAAAACAAGCACTGGTGATTCAAACCTGACTTCAGCATTGACTGCATTCAGACTTGGAATTTGAGAAAATGTCTCATATTTATTGATTGAAAAAGACTGTTGATTTTTTTGGTTCTAAAATGTATTCACTTTCAAGCATGTGCTGGCACGAGTGTTCACCTGCATGTGAATATTGTCTCTGTAAGGATGCCAAAAAAGGAAACACAAATTGTGCAGACATCTATCAAGGATTCATCCAGAAAAGTAACTCAGTTAACGGGGACATGACTCTGACGTGACTCTGTTTCTTCGACTCATACTCCAGATTTGGTGATTCCACAACAACACTGCCTATCTCATTGTTATACCCTTTTATTTGGCTAAATTATATAAACACAGATTAACATCACCATGACAACAGGTAAACATGTTAAATTTGTTTACTAGTGAAATTATCAAATTCAACCAGACAGAAACTGAGACCCAAGTTAATTCAGTCCATGTGAGGAGGAGTCAATGTAAATCTCTGATGTGTTCCTCCTCTACTTATGTGAGAGCAGAGAGGACAACAGAGAACAGTGGACACACAGTTGAACATGATGCACTATAGGACAGGACTGCTGCTTTTTACTGTCTGCTGGGCAGGTAAACATCTTACTGCTTGAGTCAATCCATCGTTCAACCTTTCAAACTAACCAACTGCCTTCTTGTTTTTCTTTCCAGGTGTTAAAGCTCAGACTCTGACAGAATCTGAAGCAGTGGTTAAAAGGCCGGGAGAATCCCACAGACTGACCTGTTCAGCCTCTGGATTCACATTCAGCAGCTACAATATGAACTGGGTCAGACAGGCTCCTGGAAAAGGACTGGAGTGGATCGCCTGGGTTGAGAATGATAATGACAGAAAATACTACTCTCAGTCAGTTAAAGGCCGGTTCACCGCCTCAAGAGACAACAGCAGACAGCAGGTGTATCTGCAGATGAACAGTCTGAAGACTGAAGATTCTGCTGTTTATTATTGTGCCAGGCAGCCCCCACAGTGACACAGGAGAAAGTAATGCTGTACAAAAACAGTCAAAGTAGCATTTCACATTACATCAGTAACCTCACTGTCTGGGATGTGTTAAATAACTTCACAGAATCCTTTGCTATTTATGTCTAGTGGACCTATGGAGCTTGTTCTATTCAGAATCAGGGATATACTCCTTAACATACAGACTCAGAGCAAGATGGAGTGACTGATTCCAAAACCAAAAGCTGATTCGGCTACAAAGTAATGAGAAAATGATAAACCTGATGTAGGAGTTATTACTCTCTCTACATTAAATGGATTGGTTTACTGCTCCTCTCTCTTACACTGCTAATGTCAACCAGAAGTATATCAGCAGTTCTTCATTTTATTGAATTACATTTTAAAAGGATACTCAACAGGAATAAAGCACAGACATACTTTCCCTGTCAGAATAATTTCTAGGTTTGTAATTACTGTAGGCTTCACCACTTGGACGAAAAATCAATACCCACAAACATCCAGACCTCTTAAATCTTCACCAAGGATCCTGGAAAGGACTTTTAAACCAAACGTTAAACAACAACAAATGAAAACCAAATAAATGAACAGACAAATAAAACTATAGCCTTTTCTTTCTCAATGCTGGGTCCTTAAAGTTTGAGAGGGCAGATACAGGTTTGTGTGTGAAGGCATGTGCTCCCCTCTTATTGTTGTATGAACTGACAAAACTGCGTCCTGCCGACTCACTCAGCTGTGTATTACTGAGTCTGTGAACGCTCCACTGTCACAAATCACCAAAAGACCAGCACAACTAATCCAGAGCAATGCAGTGCAACCACACATAATGTTGACTTTATAAAGACAACACAATCTGATAAGTATGATGTGAGGAATCTTTATGTATTCACAGAACAATAGAGGATTTTTGTTTTACCTGTACATGAGGAAGAATAGCGTGCTATAAACCCAATCAGACTTCCACTGCAGCTGACATCAGTACAGAAAAAAATGTAGAGAAGCTTGATTTTTCCTGAATATTTATAGATTAAAGTTGTGTATTGTGATCCCAAGAAATGCTTGGGGAAACATTTAATTCAGTGCTCATGGAATCAGGTAGAAAATATCATCTGATAACATATCTACATTAACAATATAGCTTCCAATCTCAAACACACAAGCTACAATATCCCCTTTTTCATATCAAGATGAAAAGTAAGAGATTATCATTTAGGGAAAAAACATGACTGTGATATTTTAGAGTTTGTTCTGTTGCTGAAGAGATTCTCTTCTTATGGAAATGTATCAGTCACAGTTTCTCTTTTGAACCTGTAGAGGGAGGTCTATGCAAACTCGTCCTCTCTTATAAACACACCGTCAGTAACTTGTGGCAGATCAATCAGACAGTTCTGAACACTTTTGAAAATCTGAGATCAGACAGCACTGAACAGAGGAATGGGTAAAAGTAGTATCTGGAGTTTATTACTTGTAGTTACTATTCATGGTGAGACAATCCATCCTGCTTTAATACTTTGTGTAAATGTCAAACCTTTTTTTCAAGTTTTGTTGATAATGATCAATATTTCTATGACAACAGGAGTTTGGAGTGAGATCAGACTGGAGCAGTCTCCCTCTGAGGTGAAAAGACCTGGAGAGACAGTGAAGATGTCATGTATCATATCTGGGTTTGACATGACGAGCTACTATATCCACTGGATCAGACAGAAACCAGGGAGAGCTCTGGAGTGGATTGGGAGGATGGATGCTGGCAGCAATTCTGCTAGCTATGCAAGCTCCTTTCAAAGTCGCTTCAGTATGACAGAAGATGTGCCCAGCAGCACTCAGTTCCTCCAGATCCAGACACTGACAGCAGCAGATTCTGCTGTTTACTTCTGTGCTCGTCAAGACACAGTGAGTGAGGACAGTGGAGCAGCTGCACAAAAACCTCCACAGAGAATCAGCAGTGTGGTCTCAATCATATCTGTTTTTTCATACCATCATACTAAGAGTTATTGATTTGATGTACCAAGAAAAAGAGGACATGAGACAAGTCTACAGTGTTCACTTAATTACGGTATTTAAACAGACCCAACATAAATCATAGTGCAAGTGTGAAATCCAGTGTAAGCAAGCAGTTGGCAACATTTGGCAATAGTGGCAAGATCGGAAGAATCCTGGCTGGGCAGAGAAAGTAAAATAAATAATTAGAGCCCAATAGATGAATCAGCCAGCCAATAATGTCGGCCGATATTTTGTTTACTATTAAAAATAGATATAAAGACATTTACTATTGGTATTGGCTAAAGTTACTGCATATATGTGTCGATATCACTACAGTTATTCACCAGTCAAATCGCCTTTTAGTTGAGTGTCATTGTATTACACTATCAGTTCTCTTTCACCAGCAGAGGGCGTTCTTTGGATTACAACAAGCATTATTACTCCAGAGAGTCAAGTGATGCACGTCCATGCACAGTTACTTTTCAGTTCAGTGAGCATCTTGTCTTCTTGAAATATCTTTTCCACAAGTGTTATCACTGCATTTGAGGTATAAACAAAATACATTCGTATATATCTATATGATCTATCCAGCTCTACAAACAGAAAATACATTTAAGAAAGATATCGGCCAATATATCAGTACCAGTTTTTTTTCTCTTCCTAATAATGATATCTGTATCGGCCCCGAAAATCACTTATTGCTCAGGTCCTACGAACAATCACAACAACCACAACAGATAATACTGACTTATGGTTACAATGCAAATTATGTGTAATATAGGTGTATATATGATTAAACTTATATGAATAATTGCATTCAATCAGGTCTCATATTCTTCTTTTCTCTTTTACTGCCTGGTCACGGATGGAATTTATTTCCAGTTCCTGTGAGCAGTTTCTTTAGCTTGTTATTGAACGGACTAAAAGTAATATTCCTAACAACATCCTACAAAAGCAAATGAGATGATCTGGAAGAAGATTGTTAGTTTTTTTATTCTTTGTAATCTCTTTCACCGCAGGGTGTTTGTCAGGAAAGACGATATACAGCACTCTGCCAAACTCCACACAAATGATTCATGAGCGATCTTTTGATGGTTAAAAGACAGCAGGAGGATTTATTTTATCAGACAATACAACTTTTCTCCAGCACGGGACAAGATCAGCATAAAGAGAAGCCATGCAGCGTTGACAAATATCAAACACAAATGAAAAGTTCTTCACTGTCAATTTAAGCTAGCAGAGATGAAGGAAAATCTCCTAAAATGAGGTAAACAGTGAAAGTTTCAGAGTCAACATCCTCAAGTAATCTCTAAAATCTCTAAATATCAATAATGCTTTCCCAATCCACTCAACACATATTTGTTGAGGTAAAAAGACTTTCACAATCCTTTCAGATGAAAATATGTTTGCATGTTTTCCCAAACTGATTGTTACAAATCTGACACAGAGTACAGGATCAACTCATTTTATGTTCTTCGTGTCTAACCAGCCTTGAAAACTCCATTCATTTAAAAACACATCTAGTGTAGAGAGATGAAGCAGAATCTACATTTCAATCATGTTTTTTTCCAAAGCAACAAACATCAGAGAGTACGTACAACACAAGCAAGGATCTAGAGAAGAGGAAGCAACGTCTGGTTCAGACTGCACCAGTCAAATGATGTTGAAACTGACGTTGAATCTTCATGCTTTTCATTTTTAGATATGTGAGGTGTGGCAATGCAAATGTTCCCCTTTTCCATTGCTTTTAATCTCCCTGCAACTTGAGGATACACCAATCCAACAACCAGCTTTACACACATTTTTACAATGACTTTATTGTAATGTAGTGTTTAACGTTTCTCATGCTATCAGTTTCTGGTAAATACACACACATATATAGCCTTGTCTTTGTATGTGTCAGGGTTTGTGTGTGGCTCTGTTCTGATCAGTCTGTTTTTCTCCACAGTGGTGCGCAGTCAGACTCTGACTGAGTCTGAACCGGTGGTAAAAAGTCCTGGAGAATCCCACAAACTCACCTGTACGTACACAGGAATATCAGATTCCAGCGCTGATATCAGCTGGATCAGACAGGCTGAAGGAAAAGGACTGGAGTGGGTGTCCCACATTTCTGCTCCGAGTGGAAGCAAGAAATATTATTCCACGTCAGTCAAGAATCGCTTCACCATTTCAAGAGACAACGATGTGGACCAGGTGTATCTGCACATGAACAGCCTGACAGCTGAAGACTCTGCTGTTTATTATTGTGCCAGAGCCCCACAGTGATACAGGAAGTCAGACAGCTGTACAAAAACTGCTGCAGATGTTACTGTGACTGACTAATGACTCACTGAAAGTTATGTAAAAAACAAACAAAAAAACAACAGTTTTTGTTTAGATTCACTCTTTTTTTTAAACACCATGCCCTGACCGCAAGTTATCCTCCACAGATACAAATTGAAGTAGGAATAGTTCCAACACTAGGAAATGGAGAATGGTAAATGGACTTGAGCTTGTATAGCATTTGTATAGTCTTCTGACTACTAGTGCTTTTACACCCAAGGTCACACATACACATCACACACTGATGGTAGAGGCTGCTATGTAAAGAGACCATCAGTATTAACTCATCCATTCATACACATCACACACTGATGGTAGAGGCTGCTATGTAAAGTGACCATCAGTATTAACTCATCCATTCATACACATTCACACACTGATGGTAGAGGCTGCTATGTAAAGTGACCATCAGTATTAACTCATCCATTCATACACATCACACACTGATGGTAGAGGCTGCTATGTAAAGTGACCATCAGTATTAACTCATCCATTCATACACATTCACACACCGAAGAAGCAGCAGTAGCAACTCAGGGTTAAAATGTCTTGCCCAAGGACACATAGGCTATGTAGCTGCAGGAGCTGGGGATCAAACCCCGACCTTTCAGTTCAGAGACAGCCTACTCTACCACTAAGCCACAGCTGCCATACTCATGACTGATCCCTCCAATTGACTTATGGTCCATGCAAACGTATTAAATTAACTTGCAAACTTATTACATTTTTAATTCTCATTACAAAATGTTTGATCATTTGTTTTGATATTTAGAAAATAAAATATATTTTTAACAATAGATTCCTAAAATAAAAGATTGTGATGCTTTAGTTTGAGGATTATCATAGATAATAGATGAATAGGCATCATCTTCTATTTACCATCATCTGAATTCTTGTTTCTCAAATATTCAGATTAATATGCATACATAAGCCAAAGTATCACAATGATTCATTATGACAAATTATCAATTACAAGATGAAGAAAATTATAGAATTTAAGTTCAGTGTGATTGTTACCCACTGCTAATAATAAACGTTTCCTGATGCTCCATACAGGAAACAGTGTTTAGTTTTTGTATGAGGCTTTATCACGGTGTTATTTGGGGTGGGCACTGTGATATACAGCTGTACAAAAACCTGAGAGCAACAATCTTAAACTATCCTATTTTAAAGATGGACAAAAGGGGACTGGACAAAATATCTCACATTGAACTATAAGGAAACTAATGTGTAATGGTTTTTATAAGCAGATTTTTAGGTAAAAGTTGTTTATTTAGTAGTTTGAAGTCGTAGGTAGTTCATGTATGTAAATGTTATTCTTAGTAAATCTCAACTTTAAAAAGAGTCAAAGACTCAACATGAACATACGCTTATAGGGGGACACTAGAGTTTCCTACAGATCAGGACTTGGTGGTTTTCAAACCTTTAATAAGGTGTTTTTCTGGTTCTTCAGGTTTTTGTTGAAGCATTGAGTTGAGATGTATCACTGTGATGCCTTTGACTACTGGGGTCAAGGGACTGCAGTCACCATTAATTCAGGTAAGTCACTTTAAAACCTTTTTAGTGATTACTATATTTATCTTTTTTTTAACTGATTTTTGATGCTTGAGAAGTTGGACCCGGTCGTAATGTTTAGGTTTACAAATAGCAGAATCAGAAAGCAGAGACAGTTGGTTGGTAATGCAGCTGTTTCCTTGAAAGCATTAGAAAACGGCTTTCTTGGCATTACAACTCTCTGCAGGACAGGGTTTTAAGTAAACATGACTTTGTCTGGATTTTAACTGCTGCTGGTGAGGACCTCAGAATGTTTTCCCCACATTAATATTCACCAACTTTTTATTTTGTGGATATTCACAAGACCTCATACTGTGTGATGAGAGGTAAGACTACCGTTGAGCTGAGATATATTTAAGTTTTCTGTGTTTCAATAGGAGGTCTCTGTGACAGTATGAAATAAATATAAAGTAAATTGCAGGAAAATTTACCTTCATGAGACTTTATTTTCACAATGAAGATTAAATTGTTGATCGTTGATATTGAGAGCATAGCTCATAAAATAACTTTCTCCCACAAATTGGCAACTATTAAACAATAGGCTTACATAAATATTCTAAATACTCATTTAATACATTATATATACAAATTATATTATTATCATGACATCTTAAGGTTTTGCTTATGTGAGGTTCTTTCATTAGTATGTTCACCTCCAATCCGTTGACTTGTGTAGACCAGACAAACAAAAATAAGATGTATGTTAGATTTTCTCATATTGTTTTCAAAATATTGTCTTATATTTGTTTACTGTGCAAGCTGGCTAAATAAATTCAAAAAGTTGAAAGGTGTGAGGATTTCTGGAATCAACTTTATTTACATTTTTATTTAATCAGATTCTTTATTAAGTATAATTTTTAAAAAAATATATTATTCAAACATTTTTTCATAAAGGTAAAAATTCATAATACCTCCATTTTCCGTCTATTAAAGACAATCTGGTATCCACGATTATGTGAGTTTTAATAAAGATGGGAAATTATTTTTTAATACTTTATAGACTGAATAAATAAAATATTGGGGGGAAAAATTGCCGCTTAAAACAAAACATCAAAATAATGTAAAACAATGAGATAGTTATGAGATAGGGGCGGGCAGTAGCTCAGTCTGTAGGGACTTTGGTTGGGAAGCGGAGGGTCAGCAGCTCATTCCCCCTCACTCTGACTATTTGATTGATTGATCTAACATAGAGCACTTTGGGTCTGCCTTTTGTAATTCTGTCATTAAAATATAAAATCTATTTTGTTTACATTTAAAAAAGGCAGTTGTGATAATAATCAGTAATTTCTATTAATTTGGCTTTATAAAATCTTTTCTAAAGGAACTGCACCGACTCTGTTCCCTGTGGTTCAATGCGGCTCTGGGACTGGAAATCAAATCACTGTTGGTTGTCTGGCTCATGACTTCATCCCAAAGAGTACTTTCCAGTGGACGGATGCCAGCGGGACCAGTTTAACTTCTGTACAACATCCTGCAACTGTCAATGACAACAAATTCACAGGTCTTAGTCTGGCCCGAGTATCCAAATCTGACTGGGGTTCAAGGAAATCTTTTAACTGTTCTATGACGTATCCTGGAGGATCCCAAAGTGTCAACTTGCAAGGAGGTGATTTTTAACCTTTTACTTCATCCATATACATTTTCTTGTTTTTAGCATTTATTTATTTAAGTTTTACATTTAGCCCCAAGATTCTAATATAATGTATTTCTGATGAAGTCTAAAAATATTTCCCTCTCTCCTCCCTTTCCCACCTACAAATTGAAAAGACAACACACTCCCTCCAAAGTTAACGTTGGTATCAGTGCCAAGAGAAGACATTTGGGCTCTGATGTGTTCAATTGATGATTTTTACCCCGAAAAATTGACAGTAAAATGGAAGAAAAATGAAATAGAAGAAACTGGCTTCACTACTTGGCCCCCCAAATCATTCAGGAACACATTTTCAGCTGTCAGTGTTCTGAATGTGAGGAACACAGACTGGGACAGTAAAGCCGTGTACACATGTGAGGTGACACACAAAGGCACAACATATATGAAGAAGGCCTCAAAAGGTACAAGTCTAATACAATCCTATCATAATGCTGCTGTTTATTTACTACAACTAAACTGTAAACAATAATACAGTATCAAGGTGATACGAGATGAATTCCTCTAACTCTCTTTTTTTGTAGCTGCTGTCACATTGGCCCTTAACCAACCAAGTCCCAAAGAATTGTTCAACAACAACCAGGCAAAGTTGGACTGTATCGTTTCTGGACAAGACAGTAGTGTTGTAAACGACATGAGAATAACTTGGCAAATTAATGAACACAATGTGTCTGATGGCATTACTTTGACGGAAAATTCCGGAAATGGTCAACACAGCAAAATCAGCACGTTGACTCGGCGTCTCTCAGAGTGGCAGACAGTCAACAAAGTGAGATGTTCTGCCATGAGAGACAATATGACACCAGTAATTCAAGACCTGACTGTCCATAAAGGAGGTACAGTATGTTACTTACACGTGAATATAAATCCTGTAAATGAACGTCCTTCTCTAAATCAAATGTCTCTTTCAGATTGGAAGAAAACAAAAGTGACCGTCCACGTCCTCCCAGAGGAGGAAATCAGCAAAGGAAACGAGGTCACTCTAGTGTGCCTGGTCTCCAGTCTTGAACAGCAGGATTACTACATCGCCTGGTCTGAGTACATCGGACAAAAGACTGGAAACTATGTTGATGGCATTAACTTCCCACCTCAGAAGACCCAACAAGGCTACTCAGTAACAAGTATTTACTACACAACCAAGGACAAGTGGAACAACCACACGTACACGTGCAACGTCTGGCCTGCTGGCAGCAATAGTTCCATGAATCCACAGCCAGTGTCTAAGGCCCAGGGTAACTCCTTAGAATGTGACATACAGAAGACTTAGCTCTAAATGTTGTTTTTTTAGTGCTCATGTGTTCTGCTGTCTGTGTTTGCAAACCATGTGATGTTAAAACGCGCACCCTGTGATGTCACCAGTGTCTGTCATTGTAAAAAAACAACATCCATGTCTCAATTTTGTTCTGTTTGTCATAAAATGGTGTTTTAATCTGTCTTTGTCAAGTGATCTAACAGCCTGATATGTGTGCTGAGTGTTTCGAATAAATGTTGCATTGAGAAAAAGTTTGTTACATATTCATGAATGAATTATAACATCAAACAAATTGAAGAACAAGCACAAAACAGCAACCATATAACATGTCAAAGAGAGAGAAACACTAGTGTATATGCACTATTCCATAACGTACAAAGACTATGTTAAGATACACAGACACACACACAGACACCTCTCATCTAACCACCTCTTATATTTTCCTTCAGAGTCAAAAGTGAGTGGGGGTGAATACTACATACATGATGCCGTTGAAGAGGATGAGTTCAGCAGCTTGTGGTCCACAGCCGCCTCTTTCATATTCCTCTTCATAGCCTCTCTCTTCTATAGCATGATAATCAGCCTAGTCAAGGTAAAGGCTTTTTCTGCACATTAGTTTTACCGACTTATACAGTATGTTGTATTATAGTTTTACTATCATTGGAAGGTATGAAATCAATGTCAGTGATGTAAGCGATATAAATACTACTTACAAACTCATGAGCATCATTTTTTCTGCGGGTGTAAAAACTTCTTCAGATCTTCACAGACCAGAATGTGCAGGATATGAAAAGACACTACACATTTAGAGACATGGACGTGAAAGTTAGATGAATCTATTTGTACATGTGATGGATTACAAACCCTTCTGGTTCAGATGTATTTCAAATGAATCTACCCGTTAAGCTAAAGGAAATTTGACATGTTAAAAAAAAAAAAAAAGGCTGTGAAGTTTACCTTCTGAGTGGAGAATTGAATGTGGTTGATTGACCTAATTCAAAGGTAGATTACTTTAAAATGCAAAAAAAGCCTGTGTCCATTAACGCCTATTTTATTTGTTCTGGCAGCGTTCACAACCTCAATTTCAGAGCTTCTCTCACTGAGCTCTCACGGCGCTCACTGTTGCTAGGCTCAAGGCACTACTGCGTCTGTCTGTAGTGACCATAAGGTCTGTTTTAAAATGCTTTGTATGTCTAATATGAACTTTTATTCAAGAAAATATCACCAAGGAAACGTAAAAACGCCGTAAATGAATCATATTCTTGCACAAGCAGCAGACTTTTCAAATCACGCCACTGTTCAGCAATGTGTCATTGACAAGTTAAATGAATGTATTTTTTAATATTGTTTTCCTTTATTTTTCAGATAAGGAGTCAATAAGGGATGGAACGGATGCACAACACAGACAAGTACATTTGTGATTTTTGGTATTTCTTTTTCATCTAGTTTTAAAAGCATGAACATAATCCACAAACTACTGTATATTGTAATTTCAAAAATGTAATACATGATGTTTAAACATTCTATTAAAGTGTATTTTCTGTAACCTAAATCCATGGTTTTCATGTCTTTACATTTCAGGGAAACTTGTACATAATGTTTTAATATCTGCAAATTGTTCTATGTCTTTCTTCTCTCTTATGAAATGTGTGTGTGTGTGTGTGTGTGTGTGTGTGTGTGTGTGTGTGTGTGTGTGTGTCTGTGTGTGTGTGTGTGTGTGACTGGTTGATTTGTATTTTGCTGTTTCCATCATCTGCCCAGAGACAACAGATGGAAATTAGCTAGCTAGCTAAATCTGGTACAAAGCATCTCTTCTCTTCTGAAACTAATGTTTTTTTTTGTACACTGTCCCTGATTCAAATAAACAATTATATATAAAAAAAATATATATATCTCATGCGCCTTTTTAAAAAAACCATCCCACTTTAAGAATAGGGGGATAGCATTTTGATACAGGCAACACAAAATAAAATGTCTAATTTTGTTGTGTCAATAAGTAATGTTGAGTATTTTAGTTCAAATAAATGGTACTTATTGCTTAAAATGAGGATGGACAATGTTTTACCTAACCATAATAGGTCCACCAGTGCAGCTAGGCCCCAGAAAGCTTTCCCTTTTCCCCTCATTATGGGCGGCCTTGACTATAAATGATGGTGGGCCTGTGTTGAAAAGCTTTTGAGGAATCGAAGAACATCAAAAATAACTCTGCATCAAGTCGATCTTTGCAAATGTCTTTTATCAGTTAAGCTCAGAAGGGTTTTCTAGTTTCCTGGCCTTGCTAAAAATATCATCTTTAGAGAGTCACTTCCCCCTTCTCTGTGCACCTCTGGGACCACACCTGTGCCACTGAAACTTTGTAGAAACTGTCTGAGCTACAAATAAACTTCCTCAAGTGAGAGACTCGTATGCCACTGCATACATTTACAAACCAGTTTGTATCCAAGCATGAAGAGGCAAACATGCACACTGTAGACACCGCCCACCAGCACAACTCTACAGAAAAGTGTTGGCGGCTGTGGCTCATTTGGTCGAGTCGATCGTCTCTGAACCAGAAGGTGGGGGGTTCGATCACCAGCTCCTGCAGCTACATGTCTGATGTGTCCCTGGGAAAGACACTTAACACCAAGTCGCTGCTTCGTTGGTGGTGTGTGAATGTGTATGAATGGGATTAGTTACTGATGGACATCAGTAGCATCAGTGTGTGAATGTGTAGGTGTGACCTGCGGTGTAAAAGCGCTTATAGCTTATATCAACCCTCATTGTTTTTTATCTCTTCTTATTGTTTCTTTCTCTTTTAGTTGCTAATTTATCTTCTTACATTCTTTTTGAAAACCGAACAAGGATGCAATCTACAAAAAAAAAAGTAATTTAGTTTAAGGCTGGTAACATGAGATAACATTAACTGACAAAACTTTCATTTTCTTCTTAACAAATTCCTTTACTAATCTCTGATTGCTAAACACAGGGTTATGAAGAATTGGTTGATAAAATGACCTCCAAGCCATTTCTACATTTCTATTCATCATTCTCCCTTTATTTACCAGTCATTTTCTTCATGTGTAATGTGTCATCTTTTGTTTATTAACTTCAAAAATTCTTTATTAAAGCAAGTTGATGAAGAGTTTGACTTGAAAAGAAGTGTGCAATAATGTCAGCTTGTTGAAATAAAAGGGAACATTTTAGAGACTTCAGACTTTATCCTTTTCACAGCACGGTTTCTGTCCAACAGACAATTTCAACCAAAGAACAGTTTCTACACAAAACAAACAATGTCAAACAGCAATCAAAAGTTCACACTCTGGCTTGTTCAGTGAGGCCTTTTGTTCAGGGCATCTTTAACAGCAGGGATCAAGCTTTTCCAAAGGCAAGCCGTTCTGCACCTCAGTGCTCTGTACCTCCGACCCGAGGGAAGTGGGTTGAGGTTGGTGTTTAGTGGATATGTGATGTCCGTGTTATGGCCCCTGTTGTTGAGTTCTGTTAGGATGGGTTTGGGGAGATTATTCTGGCAGCTGTTGCTGTGATGCTTCACATGCATGCTGCCTTATAAAGTTGAAGTTGAAGTAAGCGAAGACTGCCATCTAGTGACAAACGCATAAAATGATCTGTTGTCTTGATGCAGTTAACCTAAAAAGGTAAAAGGTATTCAAACCACCACTATGTGAGTTCTTATAACATTTTTAGATTTGACACATTCATGGGACTTTATAGTAAGTATAAAATCATTAAAAAGACAGCTTATTGTGCAAAAAGCAGTTAAGGCAGAAGGCACTGAGCAAGAAAATATTCCAAACTGAACTGCAGCAACTCGACTCGTCTGTGTTGTAAAATATTCAGCTTTTGATAAAAGTTAGGGTCCACCTTTTTCTTGATGAATCTCCTTAAAAAACAGGCTTTAAGAAAATGAACACATTGAAGTTTGAAATATTAGATTAAACAAGCAGAGAATTGCTCACTCCTCTATTTTTTTATTTTTTTAATATGTTAAGCGATCTATTTCTACTATCTATAACATTTTAACATTTTCATTAGAAAACTGAGAGGTCTCTTAGGTATGGAAATACTTTGTCATGTACTCTAGTCACTGTAGTTATTGGTGTAAGTTGGGGCTAAGAAACAGTGTTACACACTATAACATTACTAAATATAGAAGTTTAATCCATATGAATCCAATTAATTGTACAGTCAGCAAAGCTCCAGATAAATCAAAAATTAGATCAGATTGGCAAACAGAAGCTTTAGTAAAATGTTACTGCTAATTATGACAGTGCAAACATGCTTTAGGGAGCGTTTCAGAAAGACAATATGTTGACAGAAGGATAGTGTAATATGCAGAACCTGTGGCAATAGTAGACTTACCGGCTCAACATCACTAAAATACTAATCTTTAAACTGCCATACTCTGTGCATGTGATAAAATGTGTGTGGACAAGCTTATACACTGAATTTAATTTCTGTTAAATTGTTTATTGTCCCTCGTCTACTGCAAACTGCCTGTAGTTGCAGATTTTTTTATTCTGTGTAATTGTTCAATATAACTTTTTCTCAATTGGATGGAGTCCAAGGAAAATTTGCCCAAGTATATCTTGTGTTATCTTATTACATAACATAAGTGTTTATGTAGAAGATTTTGCTCTGACTTGACCTTCCATTGACCAATCAAAGTCAGCATATGTCAGTTATTAAATCTAATTCAGTTTAATACATTGCCCTGCGATATAATCCTTGGTTTTCTACAGACCCTGTGCCACTGCGTAAATTGCTGTGAAAATAAAGCATTCATGTTGTATGTCTTTACTTTTTATTATATTCTGTTCCCCCATGTAGGTGTGTTTCATGTATCAATTTTCAATCACCTAACATGTTTAATTTTAGTTTTATGAAAATACTTTAGTGTGTGCACAGTCACATTCTCAGGTTAAAAAAAGATTTGATCAATTATTTTGCTGTTCTTTTTAAACTACTTGACTCTTCATTAATAATTGACTTAGTTCAATTATCTTTCCTAATAATTTCAGTTTTCTGGTGTATTTTAAGGAGGTGTTCGCATATCCATCTATCCATCTATTTTTCAGTTTTCAGGGATAAAATCCATGTGTCTTTGCTGGCAAAATAGTGCGCAGATATTCACTATGATAAGAACTGATCACGTTTCATTCTCTGGCAGTTTTAACGTCCAGAATTAAATAGTTATCCCTAACATTGAGAAATGTAATTTAATGAAAACCACAGTGGTAATACAAATCCTTATAATAGTTTTGCATTATCTGAATGATTAGAACCAGAGCGGTTGCTTTGTGTACTGCAGTAAAGGATGAGGCAGCCACCCTGTGTCTTGAAGGTTTTTGTGTTGTGGTGTTTCACTGTGTACACGGGGGGCCACAGTGTTTCACACCAATACAAAAACCTCTCAACAGACACAAACAGTCTTTTTCTTGTAAAAAGAATGATGTATTTAAAGACCATATATAACCCTGAGAGGTTTTGGCTTCAGCAAAATACAGTCATCCTACAGAAGGAAAAAAAGAAGAAATATATCCTTACAAGTCTAAATGAACAGCTAAATGATGCTTAAGGTAAGTGATAACATATGATGAAATTTAAAAACTAGAACAGAAGAAAATGTGCATGGTGTATATGGAGAAAGTGAGTCTGCAGGGTGGAGTTTTTGAACTGAGTCATATCACAGTGCATTATAACAACCACAGTGATACACCCTGTGACAAAAACCTAACAACTCAACGTACCAGACCTTAATTTGGATTTATCCTGTGTGCACAACTTTTTTAAACCTATATTCATATTTAATCTTCTTTGTGAGTGTTAACGCTTTATTTGAGTGATCTTTACATTGTCCTACCGGTTAGTGGTTCCTGCTTCTGTTCGATTATTTTACAGCTCATTGTCATGATTCTGTTTAATGGAATTCGATGAATTTTAGACAGGGACCCAAAGCAGGTTGTGATATTAAAAGTTAAAACTGATTCAATAAAACATTTGCAGAATGCGCTTATCTTGTTTAAATGTGAAAAGTTCTACTGTTAAATTGCTAGAATTGGTTGACGGGATATCCAGTGTGCAGAGTGCAGTTTTTGTATGGAGCTATTTCACAGTGTACTATATAGCAGCAGCCACAGTGATACACCCAATGACAAAAACCTCCATCAGCAGAGAGACTCATAAAATGCTGTCACACAAACAAGTACGTAGGTGACACTTCATTCTGAAGCCTACACGAATCTAACAAATCTACTCTCAGGAAAAATTGACAATAATGTGTTCTTAGACAAATGCACGTGTGAAAGTGTAAATTTCTATCATAATGTTGTGGTTTAACATAAAAAGGAACCGTCGTAAAGTAGATACTCCCGTACAAACATTACAAACCATGCACCCTATGAGGCTAAGGTTTTTGTACGAGTATGAAGCAACGTGTATGGAGTGGGAGCCACAGTGATATGTAGTCGTACAAAAACCTATTCTCAACTAAACAGAAGCACACAGACACCTTGTCTGCAGAAAAGGAGAAGGTATTCATAAATCAAGGCCAGGCACATTTCCTTGGGCAATTCTTCCGCAAGAATAAGATAACCCTATGACAAAATTTATAAAAAAAATGAAAAGAGAAAGGGGGAATTTACAAACCAACTGCCAAACATGCAAAGTATGCCAGAGCAATAATGTTATTCACAAAAGGATGAGCGTCTTTTGTCCGTGGTTTTAGCCCTCTACACATTTAAGTTTAATACATTTGTTTTTTTTGCTCTTTTTCCACTTTTACAATTATTTATCAAAAACAGTTCACTGGGATATTTCAACCTGCTGATCCCTTTTTAAATCATAATGTAAAAAAAGTTAAAACTTAAAGTTAAAGCATTTCTGTGCTGTGACAGCCAGTGTACAGAGTGTAGTTTTTTGTATGGTGTTATATCACAGTGTGATATGACGGCCACAGTGATAAATCCAATGACAAAAACGTCTTTCCAAGGAGATGAAAATGAAACCAGATGGTCAGACAGCTTCCTGCTACATAAAGAAACTGTTGTACACTGAACGGAGGAAGACATTCACAAAAGCAGCCGAGGCCACTGTCCAAGTTTGTAAGCCACTGAATAAATGATGATAATTAACGAGACAAAGTATTTTGTTGTCATATGCACAAAGCACAGAATAACTGTGCCAAATGTGCAAGTGTGATTAACAGAGGAGATTCATCTTCCTCAGCAGCTACGGTCAGCACACATAGATCCAGCTCTGGAAAGCGTTTGTTTAGTGTGTCTTTTAGTTCAACATTTTAGCATGCAAAAACTTGCTAGTTAATGCATAACAAAACGTGCAGCTCTTGCATATTTGGATATTTGTTTCAGGTAAGAAGTCATGTGTTGCCTGAGTTATGAGTTATTACGCTGCTCAAATTCTAATGTTGGTCTGGCTTTTGTTTTTGTTCTTTTACTGTTGGGGTTTTGTTTTTGCTGGTCAGGTGTCTCTTCCATATGTTGCATTTTTGTTGTGATGTTTTGTTGTGATAGAGTTCTTATGTGTTGTAATGTTTGCACTTTTTTTGCCCATCACCAATGGACTTTCTCGGTGCACCCTTAGTACCTGGACCAAATTTCAATACAATCGGTGTGAATTTGACGGAGTGCCAAAAACATCACCTTCCTGGTTCCACAACAAGCAAAGCTAGAAGTAAGGTAAATGTGTGAAGTGAAGTTGTGATTAATTTTTTTTTTTTTTTAAAGAAATCTGAAACTATAAGGTTCAAAAGGTAGAATAAAAATAAACTGGCGCCAAAGTGTTATTCAATTAAATCTGGGTTAGACTGCAAGAAGTGGGACGGAGATAAGGTACATAACACTTACCACAAACTGTATTGGACAAAGGTTTTTGTATGAGTGTGTGACACTGTGTACCAGGGGGGCACAGTGATAACTTGTAATACAAAAACCTGTCTATACTGAATGGTCTCCAAGGAAAAGAAAAAGGAGAAGATATTTACAAATCCAGGCCCATATTTTTCAGACCCTGAAGAAGAGAAATATTTAATCAAATAGTGGAAAATTGCAGTAATGTGGAATAATTGTGTTATTTTTCAAAATTTATTCTAAAAGTTAGTGTTGAAGTACTCCGAATCGATATTGGTCTCAAGAACGGTGTCGAGACCACTTTTTGAAGGTCACAGTCTCGTCTCGGATTCAAAAGCATTTTTAATATGTCTTATCTCGGTATTGGGCTGCGCGGACTCCGGATTTTAAATCAAGACTGGTCTCAAGACAACTTTTGGAAGGTCTCGGTCTTGTCTCGGCATCAAAACCATTTTGACTCAGTCTTGTCTTTGACTTTGTCTTGTCTAGGTCTTGGACTACGGGGATTTTAAATCAAGACCACCACTGATAGGCTATTTTTTCCACATCATTACTGGGATAAGAAGGAAAACACCTCTTTCTAAAAGAACTAAAATGTGTCAAGTCATTCATGATTTGATTTTCATACCCTGGTTACAGCCGCAACCTTCCCAGTGTTACTGTCTAAGTGAGTGACACGCCCCCTGCACACAAGATGATGATTTTTCTGAGATATTTATGGTCTGGTCTCGGTCTCGCCCTGCCTTGGTCTTGGTCTTGATTCGGTCTCGATCCCAAAATGTCTTAGTCTTGGTCTCGGAGTGCTTCGGTCCCGGTTATGTCTTGGTTTCACTTAGTGGGGTCTTGAATACAACACTACTAAAAACCCTAAGTAAAGCTATATCTTTCTCAAACTTTTATCAGCAGATTAAATCAACTTTAAATACCAAAACAATCGAATAGACAGTCAAGTCAGCAGATCATTCTCATTATCGTACATACATACTTAATGTTGGTTTTAATTTTAAGCAAATGTTCAAACATTAAGGATCCAATAACTGTTATATCACATACTATTTGTTATCAAACACTTAGAATGCACTCATACATTTTGAAATTCAAATTATAAACGAGACACACAATCAAACCGATTTTGGAAATGTCAGCAAGCTTTGGATGGTTATTATGTAAAACACAGGAAACCTCCACCACAGCAGGTGCTTCCTCATCCAGCTACTGAACGGAAACTTTGGACTGAAAGCCAAAAGCTCAGACATGAGCACTGATGATGCCTGACATTTTTAATATGAGAAACATAAGCCAGAGAATTGGTATGTGTTTATTTTTGAAGTGACAATATTGTTTTCGTTTTTAAAATTAATTTTCATGGTCACCATTGCTTTCATAATAATAACAATAACAACAATACTTAATTTGTGTATTTACTTTTCAATACAGGTAACCAATTGAGACAATAAAAGCATACAGAATATTAAAGCAACATAGAACATATAAAAGATTCAAAATGAAATCACAGGGTTAAAGTGATTTTGTAAAAGTATGTCTTTAGTAGAGAAATAAAACGAGGAACTGGTTCTGTAACTTTGATCTCTTCTGGCAGGCTGTTCCAAAGTCTGGGGGCTCTGACAGCAAAAGCAAAAGTCATGACTAATTTCATCAAAGATTGGAAACATCTAAAAGACCAAGTCCGCTAAAAGTTGAAAAAGTCACTTAAGTCCTGTAGACTGAGAGAGGATCAGCAAATCTGCATTACCACTGATAACGCCACAAACGACATCAGAGCGCTTGAACTGAGTGTCAGAACAGGGTTACATGTTCTGTCCAACATCTTGACAAGCCATCCCCTAAACCATGTGAAAAGAAGTGCTTTTGATGTGAACACAGGAGCTTCACAAGTTGCTAACTTGATTGTAAATAATGCAACTGAGGGAAAATAAAGTCGTGGTTGGAAGTTATGGCTAAACGTAGATGTAGTCAAGACCACACTAACCAAGACCAAGAGAGCCAAAGACCAGAGTGCTCAGAGACCGAGACAGGACCAAGTAATTAAGGGATCGAGACCGAGTCAAGAACAAGACCAAGACAGGGCAAAACAAGACCAAGATCATAAATATCACTGAAAAATCATCATCTTGTGTGCAGGGGGCGTGTCACTCACTTAGACCGTAACAACAGGAAGGTTGCCGCCTAAGTGAGTGACTTTTTGCAAGAGGCGTTTTTCTTCTAATCACAGTAATGACGTGGAAAAATAGACTATCAGTGGTGGTCTTGGCAAGTCTTGATTTACAATCCGAAGTCCGCCCAGCCTGAGACCAAGACATGACCAGGGTTGGGAAGTAACGGATGTAACGGCGTTATGTATTTAAAATACAAAATAAGAGTAACTGTATTCCGTTATAGTTACAGTTTAAATTGGTGTATTCTGAATACAGTTACTTTCTCAAAAAAAGGATTACTTGTAGGGATTACTTTACGGAACTACATGCTGGTTGCACTGTGCGGATGCAGAAGCAGGTGGCATTATGTGCGCAGGTACGCTGCAAGTCAATGCGTGATAGCACTTTCCACACAACCGAATGACAATGGCAGAGGATGAGAAAAACGACCAGGAGGACAAAAATGCATTTTTGGCATGGAAATTCAGAGAACATTTTACCTACAAACCTGGTCAAGAAGGCCGCAACATCACAGTGCAGTGCAAGCTTTGCTCACCGTCAACGAAGCTGCTTTCAGCATCGTGGGACTCCACGTCTAATTTGAAGAAGCATCTTGAGGTAAGTTGGCTAATTAGCATTAACAGAGAAATGACCCCGGCAGCTATTAATCCAGCTCCGCCGGCTGAGAGTGCACGCATGTTGCTTGTCCTACACTCACAAACAAGGCCTATTTTAAATTGTGTATTTTTACAAGGGCTTTCTGCTAGAGGTTAGAGGCTCAGTGGCTGTAGTTTGGACATGCAGAGCAGAGAAAGCTGTTCTACTTTAATATACTGTAACATGCCAGCAGCCTACCATTTAGTCCATAAATGTATTGGCACCACTAGGTTGGTTCTTACCATAATATGGTATGGCTGATGAACATATTACGTTCATCAACACTGGGCTAATTATGTAACATTATTGTATTTCTCAGCCATTACAATGTACCTAATCAACTGATTATGATTCTTTTTTTTTTCACTGTGTTTGCATTTATTTATTTTTATTTATTTTCAGAGAAAGCACCCCATAGCCATGCAGAGGACAGCAGCTAAAAGGACTGAGAAAATGATGACTGCTGATGACGGTGACAAATGCAGCGCCATTACCAGTACAACTTTTGGACCTCATCAGAAACAAGCAAAGCTCATCGCAGCAGCTGCCACCGATACCCAGAGCAAAGTTAATGTGCTGATTTTTGACTTTGTAATTGGCAGTGCATAACCCTACTCATTAGTAGAGGATGCAGACTTCCGTAAGCTGATAGAAGGAATCAGTGGTGGGAAAACGCCCATGTGCAGGAAGACTCTGATGCAGCGCATCAACAAAGCGTTCCAGAGCATGAAAGGGTCAATAACCAGAAAACTCCATGGGATTCATACAGTATGCACGACAGCAGATATATGGACTGCCCACCATAGGAGTTATTTAGGGATCACTTGTCACTGGATTGAGCCAGAGACATTGGAGAGGAAATCAGCAGCGCTGGCATGTGAAAGAATAAGAGGACGCCACACATACGATGTCATTGCAACAAAAATTAGCGAGATACATGGTGCGTTTCAAATCCAGGGCAAAGTCACAGCAACAGTGACTGACAATGGAAGCAATTTTGTCAAAGCTTTCAGAGAACATGGAGCATCGGATGTAGAAGAGGACACAGATGATGTGCAATTTGCAGATGTTGCTGCAATTCTTGACGAGGTCCAGGAGGAGCAAGATGAGAACTTTTATTTACCCCCACACCAGCAATGCGCAGCTCACACTCTTAACCTGATCGCCACAAATGATCTGGATAAGGCTGCATCACAAGGTCCCACACGGAAACTGTACAGAAGTGCCACGTCAAAATGTTCTGCCATTTGGAACAAAGCTCACCGCTCACCAGGTGCAGCTGAAGTGATTGAAGACATTGCCAACATGAGGTGTGTTGTCCCCTCCGTGACCAGATGTAGCTCAGAGTATCAAGCTATTGAAAAGGTAATGAGTCTCACCGAAGCCCAGCTCATTGAAGTCTGTGACCGTCTCAATGTGGCCAAACTACACCCTCAAGAGGTTGTGTTTTTGAAGGAGTACACTGCAGTTCTGAAACCACTCACCCAGTCAATCGACCTTCTCCAGGGCGAAAAGAACTGTTTCCTTGGCTTTTTGATACCCACAATTCTCAGCCTGAAGGGAAAATTAATGGAGAAAGTTACACAGGTACAGTTCTCTGCGCATAAAATCATGGCAGTCATCAAAGCCATAGATTCACTCTACGATTCTTTTGGCTTCTTGTCATTTAAGTGCAAAAAGAGTAATGTACAAAAAAAGCCATTTCCTCCACCACATTACCTAGTGCATATATTGTCCTCACAACTGCCGTCACAGTATACACCTACAGGCATGTAAACTAGATATGAAGTTGCACTTAAATATTGCCTGTACACATAAGAGTGTTAAGCTTTCTGAGATATACACTGGCCTTTAAAGTCACTTTTTTGGGCCTTTAATTGAGAGATAGGACAGTGGATAGAGTTGGAAACCAGGGAGAGAGAGAGTGGGGAATGACATGCAGGAAAGGAGCCACAGGCTGGACTTCAACCTGGGCCACCTGTTTGAGACCACAGCCTCCATACATGGGGCGCGCGTCCTAACCACTGCACCACCAGCGCCCCAAGTCACCTTTTTACCATGCATAATGTGTTTGCTGTGAGTTCACGAAGTGCATGATTGCACCCTGTATTGTTCTCAATGGAATTTACAATTTTTATTTTATGCACATTTAAAGCATGTTTTTGCTTTGTTATACACCTGCTTGTTAAAGCAGCCATGTTACGCTTTAATTTCCCTAATTTCTGAGCTGTGGAAATTAATAAAGGTAAAGGAAATTGAATGGATGCCATTTTACTTTAAGTTGCAGGACAAAATTTACCACATTTGTGTTTTGTGTACTTGCATAACTTTTTCTAGTAAAAATTTTCTAGATTCCAAAAAGAGACCTTCAAAAAGTCTCGAGACCAAGACCGATTTTGAGTCCTACAACACTAGGAAAAACGCTGATACTACCGAGAAGTTAGGCCATCATTCCTGAGGGATATATTGCTGTCAGATGAAAGCTGATGGATTGTGAGATTGTAAATTATCCAAACCAAAGTTAAGGACTGAAACACAGAATATCACAAGTAAAGATAGTTTTGCTGATTGAATTAGCTATGACAGATGAATTAGATATGTGCAAAGACTTTACATTTATTATTTTTAGCTGGTATAGAATGTGGACTTGAGGGCAACACAGCCCTACATCATACACATTTTTGCAGGTTTAGATTAATTCAGATAAATCAATTAATATATCTGGTTGTGTTAACTCCATACTGCACTATCCAGACCTGCTGCACTATGCAGATGACACTCAGCTTTATCTACCGGTCAAACCAGACAATCTCGCAGAACTCACCTCTCTTACACAATGCCTTGAAGACATAAAACACTGGATGGCCCATAACTTCCTACAATTAAATGAGTCAAAAACTGAAGCTGTTCTTTTTGGCCCCCCCGACATCATCAAACAGGTCTCCAACAGCTTAGGTCACTTATACAGCCACATTAGGCCCCACGCCAGGAACCTTGGCTTTATCTTCGACTCAGGCTTTACATTGACTTTACATTGGCCTTACATCAGTGACTTACACACAGTAACCCATGCACTCATTTCATCCCGGCTTGACTACTGCAATTCTTTATATACCGGGATAAGCCAGTCGTCCCTGTCCTGTCTGCAGCTGGTCCAAAATGCTGCAGCAAGGCTGCTGACTGGAACCAAGAAGAGGGAGCATATCAGTCCTGTCCTAGCGTCCCTTCATTGACTCCCAATAAGATTCAGAATCGATTTTAAGATTGTGTTGTTTGTTTTTAAAGCCCTGAATGGCCTGGCCCCCCTTTACATTACCGACCTCCTCAGGCCGTACACCTCATCTAGGCGCCTGAGATCATCAGACATGGGCCGCCTGGCTGTTCCCCGCTCACGGCTCAAGCTAAAGGGAGATAGGGCCTTTTCAGTAAAAGCCCCTAAACTGTGGAACAGCCTCCCTCATTCAATCAGGTCTGCACCCTCTGTTGACTCTTTTAAGTCCCGTCTCAAGACATACTTTTATATTTTAGCATTGGAGTCCCCTGGTCCTGAATAGACCATTTCTTTCAGGTTCCTTTGTTGCTTTCTTTATTTTGTTGCTTTCTTTATATATTCTTTCTTTTTATTTGTATATATGTATACATATATATATTTCTCTCTTGTGGACGTTGTGATCTGAAGTTGTTTTTTCATTTTTAATGTATTGTACAGCACTTTGGTCAGCTGTAGCTGTTTTTAAATGTGCTTTATAAATAAATTTGACTTGACTTGACTTGAGAAAGGAGAATGTGATAAAGAGGAAGTGAACACTAACCGTTGTCAAACACACTTAATATTATATAACCCACACCACAGGAAATAAATATCTCTAGGGACGTGGTTAATAAATAGTACAGTGGGAATAGCTTTTGTCAGTGGAACATGTTAGCTTTTCACTGATTAAACAACACGTTTAGTATTTATTTTATAAGCAGACTGTAATATATCACTGTGATGGCTACTTTGACTACTGGGGAAGAGGGACCCAAGTCACAGTAACTTCTGGTAAGTAATAATCAAAATACATGTTAATGAATGCAGTCGATGATTTACAATGTTTAATTAAATGAATGTTGATTTATTGTGTACTCGAACCAACGTACAGTCTTCAGCATTTACATTAGGGTAAATATAAGGCATACAAACTGGTTTACTGATGAAGTACATAGATTTATTCGATGACACAAGCTCTAGAGGATTTTTGCACTAAAGTGTGATTGAAACCAATCATTGTGACTACTACGCCTACTTTGACTACTGGGGGAAAGGAACGATGGTGACCGTCACATCAGGTAAAAAAGGCTCTTTCTGTCCTCATATTTAAGAATTTATAATATACTGTTTGATTTAACATATCAAGACCTCAGTGGCTTGAGGAAAATCTTTATGGTGCTTGTTTTTGTATGTTGAATGTGTTAACTCATTACACTGTGACAATGGTTTTGACTACTGGGGGAAAGGAACGATGGTGACCGTCACATCAGGTAAAAAAGGCTCTTTCTGTCCTCATATTTAAGAATTTATAATATACTGTTTGATTTAACATATCAAGACCTCAGTGGCTTGAGGAAAATCTTTACGGTGCTTGTTTTTGTATGTTGAATGTGTTAACTCATTACACTGTGATGGTGCTTTTGACTACTGGGGGAAAGGAACGATGGTGACCGTCACAACAGGTAAAAAAAGGCTCTTTCTATCCTCATATTTAAGAAATTATAAACTACTGTTTTATTTAACATATTTAGCCCTCAGCAGCATGAAAAACATCATTATGGTGTGTTTTTGTATGCTGAATGTGTTGACTTATTTCACTGTGACGGTGATGGTTTTGACTATTGGGGAAAAGGAACGATGGTGACCGTCACAACAGGTAAAAAAACGTTTAATCTTCATAATGAAATTGCGGTGATGACAAACAAATTTAGATAACAACTTCAGTGGTTGGTTCACTTTTTGTATGATAAATGCTGTGATATATAACACACACTGTGACACTGTTTTTGATTACTGGGGAAAAGGAACGATGGTGACCGTCACATCAGGTAAGTCAACTGCTTGTTTTGTACATTTTGTTTTTAAATCAGATTTCGTATTTTGGGGTACATTTAGTTGAGACACCTTGAATACTGTATGTTATTTGTGTTTTGTATTGGAAATCATGCCTTTTCTGAGTTGATACTTGTAGAGGTAAATATAAAAATGCAAAAGGTTAGATAATATTAAAAATTACGAACCGTTAAATATCTTGATTCCTGAGAACAGGTTTTTGTATGCCGTGGTTAATATATTGTCCAACTGTGACTACACTTTTGACTACTGGGGTAAAGGCACAATGGTCACTGTAACTTCAGGTATGTATCTTTAACATTTCTGAATTTAATGTCTTATCCAATGTCTGATGCAATGTTATCTTTTTGATGTGGTCACGGGAAAGTAGCCAGCGATGAAACAGCAAACTGTTTTCTGTAGCCGGGTAAAGAGTTTGCAAAAGACTTCAAACTCCTGGCTGCAGAGTTCAGTTTTAGATTACTTCTATTCAAAGATGCATATTTTACTTAGAATTGTTTACTGTTGTTGACATCAAAATATTCAACAAGAGGTTGTGGGATATTACAGTGATAGGTTTTTGTGACAAGTCCTTATTGACTTTCTTCACTGTGATAACTGGGCTTTCGACTACTGGGGTAAAGGCACAATGGTCACTGTAACTTCAGGTATGTATCTTTAAAATTTCTGAATTTAATGTCTTATCCAATGTCTGATGCAATGTTATCTTTTTGATGTGGTCACGGGAAAGTGGCCAGCGATAAAACGGCTAACTAATTTTTGTAGCCGGGTAAAGAGTTTAGAGTTCGGTTTACATTTTATGCTATTCAAAGATGCATAATTTACTTAGAATTTTTTACTGTTGACGACACCAAAATATTCAACAAGAGGTTGTGGGATATTACAGTGATAGGATTTTGTGACAAGTCCTTATTGACTTTCTTCACTGTGATAACTGGGTTGCTTTTGACTACTGGGGTAAAGGCACAATGGTAACGGTGACATCAGGTAAGATTTGCACTGCAAAATGTCATTTTTTAAGTTACATTTAAAGTAGTGATACTTCAGATTTAAATGTCACTTTTAAAGTAGGGTACTTTCGTGTAGTTGAACAGTAACTTTGTAAGAAGATGCAATGTCGTTTGTTTTTAGCAAGTTAAATTTGCAAGAACCATTGGTAGTGCACAAAACATAAGCAGACGTAGCCCTTTTTATATTTGAAGTAACTATTCTACTTCTTTTGACTACTGGAGAAAAGGTACAACTTTAACCGTTACATCAGTTAAGAATAATTGAATTCCTAAATTATTTGCTTGATTTAAATAAAAGTATGTCAAGAACAAAAAATTGCCACTAAATAATTTGCCGTATATTCAAAGAATTTACATCTTCATCTATTCAGTCTAAAATATAACTAAGAGCGGTTGTAGTCGAAGTTGTAGACTTCAAAAAAATCAAACATATGAAAACTACAAAAATCATATTACTGGTGAAGGTTAGTTCAAACAATAACATGTAAAAAAGAGAGATAGCAGATGAGATGGAAGAACTGTATGGAGCGTAGTTTCCACATCAGGTAAAGGTGTCAAAATGTATTCTTCAATCCAATGCTTTAAGCCATCTGTTAAAAGTGAGCCGACTTCTCTTCATGTGTGATTTAAGTTTAATAACAAATTTCTTTAATGATTCATTTTCATTTCAGTATTTTTTTTCTGCTCTTTTCTTTTTTTCTTTTTTAGCCACTTCATCCAAACCAACCGTGTTTCCTCTGATGCAATGCGGGTCTCAGACTGGAAACACCGTCACTCTTGGCTGCCTTGCCACCGGCTTCTCGCCCTCCTCGGTGACCTACGCGTGGAGCAAAGCTGGAACTGCCTTTACGGACTTCATCCAGTATCCTCCAGTAGAGAAGAGTGGTGTTTATACAGGAATCAGTCAAATCAAAGTGAACAAGGAGGACTTGGACGCAAAGCAGCCCTTTAAATGCATCGCATCAAACATAGCAGGAAACGGAGAGGGGACTTTCATCGTGACAAGTAAGACTTCTGCTAAGTCATATAAATACCTTATAGCAGCTGATTTTTACATGTAGCAGGTTAAGATGGCAGAGATGATAATATATATTATCATGCATTTTTAAACTCATTTTATATTGTTTAAATTTGCATTGATAGAAATGTACATGCAGTAAAAATGGTCGTACTTGATAGGCTCACTGTGATCTGTAAAATGTGTCAGGACATGTTTAATAAATTAGAAAGAATATTTTAATTAATTCAGATAAATCAATTAATATATCTGGTTGTGTTAAATAAATATAGAATATGTTAATATTACAATGTTACTATGAAAAATGCAATAAAGATATAAAATAAATACAAATAATCTGCCTATAAAATAATCTACATCATGTAGATTAGAAAGATATGTATTTTACTGTACACTTAGAAAGTACTACAATACTTCTGTAATAATTATAATTACAATACTACTACAAAAACTTCTACTGCAAATAATAATAAGAGTAATAATTAAGTAAATGTTTAAGTTATTGGTGTAATTTTTCAACAAAACTGAATTTCTTTAACATGATTCTGTCAGTCTACTACAGAAATATACTCAATTTCAAAAGAATTTGAAACATAAAAGATAATAAAATCAACAAAAAACACTGTTTTAATGTGAGATATTGGGAAATATCCTTTAATATTTTTTACTTTAATAATTAGTGAGACTGGCGTGCAAACGAAAGAGTGAGGTGAAATAAGAAGGTTGACACTTTCTCATGCATATTCCGCTGCTGACTCGGTCTATTTTACTCCTTACTAATATTCTGCATATCCTCTGCACCTGTCTACAATCACAGCATTGCAATGTGCCATGCTTGTTTCTATCCATCTGCATAATTAAAGTTATGCAGATAGACTGACCTGTATGCTGATAATTAAGTTTTGGGTTGATCCATGTTTGCTTGCTGGAGCAGTAAATATATATGCAGAAGTGAGCATTCAAGCTCTGCTGTTTAGTAATGTTATTCTTTCCTCCTGAGTCTTTCCGTTTAAAAGTGTAAATTTGAGGAGAAGCCACAAGTCAAAAAGTCAAATTAAGTTAACTTCGAACTCGACTGCATTTTGAAAATATTGCTTCTGCATATATATCCTTGTACGTTTTATTCCCTGCTTGCGCAAACATATATTTGTGTATATCTTTGTTTTACAGCGCCGATTTATAAGGAGCCAACTCTTAAAGTGTTTTCCTCATATGATGGGGAAGAGGAGGTTTCCTTCTCATGCTTTGCCAAAGATTTTGCACCAAAGCAGTACGAGTTCAAATGGCTGAAAAACGATGGGGTAATCCCCCACGACACATATGTGGACCAAACTCCTGCCAAAGAAAAAAAGACAGAGAATGGAACTCTGTACAGTGCAGCAAGTTTCCTCACAGTACCAGCCAGCGAGTGGACTCAAGACACCAAGTATGTATGCGAGTTTAAGGGGAAAGGTTTGAAAGGTCCAGTGTACAAGAATGCTTCTGTGAGCAACGATATGAACGATGGGAGCAACGGGGGAACTGGTATTACATGTGAGTAAATGATGCACTTTGAGTAAATTGTGTTCAGATTCCTTTTTTGTTTCCATTGGTTTTCAGCCATTTCTATTCAGTAATTCTCCCTTATGTCTCACTCTAAAGGTCCCGGATGTTCTGTGGTAGATGTGGATATAAATATCAAAGGCCCTTCAATGGATGACTTGTTTTCAAAAGGAAAAGGAACAATAGTGTGTGAGGTCACGGTAAATAAGGTCTCTGCAGACAAGATTTATTGGACAGACGAGCAAGGGAAAGACCTAGCTGCTGCCTCAACAACTAGAAGCAAAGGAGGTAAAGGCAAATTCAGCCTTCCCCTTGAAATCTCCTTTGATGATTGGAGCCGTGGGGTAAAGCACTTCTGTAATGTTGTACATTCGGAGTATACTGACCCCATCAAGAAACAGCTTGAAAGGAATATTGGTAAGAACACTATTAGTCATGCACTAAAATTCTGTGTGTTGATGCTGTAATATCTATCAAATATCAGTGATCTTTTTAAGTTGGATTTGTAGGAGAGATTTCCATTAGAAAAGTATGTTCTCAAATTTTTGACAGAAGGTTTAATTGTTCTCTCATGCTTGCAGGAGGACTGACTCAGCGTCCATCAGTGTTTATGCTGCCTCCGTTAGAACATACTAGAAAAGAAATGGTGACCTTGTCTTGCTATGTGAAAGACTTCTACCCCAAGGAGGTTTATGTGTCTTGGCTTGTTGATGACGAGAAAGCAGACTCAAAGTTCGGGTTCCATACCACAGAACCTGTAGAAAACCAAGGATCTTATTCGGCATATAGCCAGCTATCCCTCAGCTTCGAGCAGTGGAACAAGAGTGATGCAGTGTTTAGTTGTGTAGTATACCACGAGTCTCTGACTAACACAACTAATGCTATTGTCAGGTCCATTGGGTCCAAAACCTCTCAAAACATCAACCTGGTCAACCTCAACATGAACATCCCTGAAACGTGCAAGGCCCAGTAGATGTTTTTTTTTTTGTCTCCATCTGTCTTCTGTTGTTTGTTGCTTGTGATTTGACATTGTGTTTGTCTTTAAATGCAAAATAAAAACAAAAAAAAAGGTTGAACTTGTTGATTTATGTTGCATGCTGTCCCGTCTTTACTTACTCAGTATTTCAAGCTACATGTCCGTTGTATGTGTACTGTCACTGTGCTATCCTAACAAAAATCAGGTTAACAAATCAGCAAATTGGATTCATAGCATTGTTTGCAATAACAATAAAGTATCAACTTTATACTTAACTGCATACATATAATTAAAAGGTACTGTATTCAGTAGAATAACACAACCACTTACAGAGTTCAGACCAGTTAAGTTTAACATATTACACTATTTGTTTGTAGATATGCATTCACAGTGTGTGTAGTACTCGTCTTTGTGTGTTCGTCATGTTTAATCTTCTGGGTCTTGCACCCCAAACATGAGATGATTGCTTGAGGTCTAACTCCAGCTCCGGGGTACTGCCGTTAAATGACCAACAAACTGCTTCAAAAGCTAAGTCATACAAGCCACACAAAGAATAGTGGGGTCTTTCAAAAGCAATTCAAGATCAACAAGACACCACTTTAATGAATATGATCTCCTGTTCATGACATTTATGACAAGAAAGACGCCAGTACTGTATTTTACTGATTTATTGTCATCTATGGGACTAAGTAACTGATTAAATCCACTCTTACCGCAAAGGTTATGAAACTTATTTACCTAGTAGGTAGTGTTGTAGTACTGGTCTCAAGACCACTTTTTTTTTTTTCTTGTCTCGTCTCGGAATCTAAAACATTTTTACTCTGTCTCGTCTCGGTCTCAGACTGGGCGGACTCCAGATTTTAAATCAAGACCAGTCAAGACCAAAACTGTCTCTTAAAGAATTCTTAAGAATTCTTAAATTCCTTCATTCTTAATAAGATTTCTAGCCACGGTTATGGACGCAACCTTCATGGAGTTACGGTCTGCGTGAGTGACATGCCTCCTGCACACAAGAAGATGATTTTTCATTTTCTCGGTCTTGCCCTGCCATGGTCTTGGTCTTGACTCGGTCTTGATCCCTAAATGTCTTGGTCTTGTCTCGGCCTCTGAGCACTCTGGTCTCGGGTGTGTCTTGGTCTAGGGTAGTGTGGTCTTGACCAAACACTACTAGTAGGTAAATGAATAGATTTTTAGACATTAGTAGAATTAGGTCATTGTCTCAAAGTTGGTAGAGTACGTATTAACTCAATAATTGTTTTTAACCTCATCCAGACTTCACACAATGGAGCGACGCTTTGGAGGCAGAAAAAGATAACATGGCCGAACCTGCCCTCACCTTCATCCTTCTCTTCCTCATTACTCTGCTTTTCACCATTGCAACCACTGCTTTCAAGGTAATGAACCCTCATGCATGGATTTAATTTAACCAGAAAGAAAAGAACGCTGAATCTCTTGGTGTTGTCTTACAATTTAACTAAACACTCTAAAGCCAACTAAAATAATATTTACCATCGACTACACTATCATTCCCATATCACTTTTTTATTGAAGATTCATTCAAAAAGTGATTGCAGCCAAATCTCAACAATTTATGGTAATTGTTCAGGGGGTAACATTAAAACAGAATCACGTTACAGAGGGTTGCAGGCTCAACTGAAATAGTGAAAATAATACATTAGACTTACAGTGTATAGACTGAGAGATGTTTAACGAAGAACAACAAAAAAATTGTTCTACTCTGTAAACTTGTGGAATTCACAAAGTTCAACATTTTAAACCTGATACAATTCATTTGTAAAGCTTTTATACTGTAAAAACTTAAATTTTGCTCACACTAAACAGATGTTGATCTCACTAAAAATAACCAAGAGCCCCTTTGAAATCCAAAAGTAATACTTTATTGTACTGTTGTACACTGTTTAAGTTAAATTTATGGAGGGCGTTGTTATGACGAGGTCAGGCAAGTCTTCTATGTGGTATTTTATGATGCAGTAAGCCTAACTGAATTGCAGGGATGTAAACATTGTGGTGTATTTTTAATGATCAACGTTTATTTTCTTTGTCTTTTCAGGTTAAATGAGGTGAACTTTCTGTAGAATGTATTTTTCACAGTGTTTTTGCATACATTCAGAGTATCATGTAAGTAACCGTCTTTGTCCTTTATTTTATTACAAAAAACCATGTCATTATGATGTTTTTAAAATATTAACCATTGACATTGAAACTGCAATATTTTTCTCTTTTTCAAACTGTACTATCTATCATTTCCACCACGAACATTTTTGTCACATAATAATCCTATTTGTACAATGTCTTGTTTTGAGCAATCTGCATTTGTGTGATTTGTTTTTTCAAGTAATAAATTGCATTTCTGTTAATGACTTTTCCAGAATCTTTTAATGAACAACCCATGAGAGATTCAATCCATGAATGCGAACATCTTACAGTTGCTTATGTTCTTGAATCTATTATTAAACCTTTAGCAAAGTTTGAAACCTATTTAATCATGCATGTAAAATGATATGAGATACTTAAATGTTAGTTCTGTTTCTTTTACTGGCATAACCACACCTCACACCTGGTCTCTGTGATGCACGGTTGCTCTTGTCTTTGTTTCACTTCTGTAATTTGGTGCTTTTTTGAGAGCTGGGTGTTACTCAATGCTTCCGCCTGCTGCTTACCCTGACCCCTCTGCCCTGTCATACCGCCACATCTGTGCAACAGACTCCCAGCCTTATCGCCAAATAACTTTTAAGATACAATTTAAAGGTACAACTCTGCCATCTAGCCTGAAAAAAAGATATTACACTTAGTATTGAGACAAACCTGATTATCTGGAGGTATGTATCAATGGTTATATGAAATCAGCTCATATTGTTTTTTTATGCTAACATGTAATAGAAGGAAGCAAGTCATAAAATATTATCTTCTGTACTACAGAACCGCTGGTTGTATCTCCAAACATCACATTACAACCTGTCTGGGAAGGTGAATTCAAAGCCTTAGGGGTCAGACTCATCTGCACCTTGAGTGGATTCTTTCCAGATAAACTGAGTGTGGAGTGGAAGCTGGACAACAACCCTCTAGTGATTAATCCAATCGAAAGGAAGCTGCAGACCGTGGAGGGAGTGAAAAAAACATTTAGTTTTAGCAGTGAGATTGAGCCAAACAGCAAGGAGTGGGCAAAAGGCTCAAGCTATACATGCAAGGCGATTCACAACAACATTGAATTTACAAAGACAATTAGTGTCTGTCAAAGTAAGTATGTGTGGCACAGAATATGAAAGCTACTTATATTCCCTGGACACTTTCATTTAAAAGGCCTGCTTTAGCACATTGAGCAGTTTTAATAAGACTGAATGATTGTTTTTCTGCAGTCGTTCCAAGCACCACTCCTGCCATGCATTTACAAACCCCGAGCTTCAAGACGGTAATGGAGGCAAAGTCAGACATTGAGGCAACATGTTCAGTCTGCACTATTTTTGATGCCACTGTGACATGGAGGCTGGATGATGACTCTCCCTCCAAAGAACACATCAACCAGGTCACTAATGCAAGTCATATAATAAGCACTCTGACAGTTTCATCAAGCAGCTGGCAAAGACTGAAGAATCTAAAATGTAAGGCTGAACATCACTGCTTCTCTTCTACTGAAGTTACATTTGTTCCAGGTAAAGAGGCTCAGCAAATTAAAAACTATTTTTGCCATAAATATTACTTACGCCTCTTCATGGGGTATTGTGATGAATTTAGTGCCTTAAATGTAATTCTGCTTTGTTCTCTTTCTGCATAATAAAGGGCCTGCAGTAAGACCTCCATTGATTCAGATCAGAAGATCTCTCCCACATTTGCTGAAGGGAGACAGTGCTGTGCTGGAGTGTGACATCACACAGTCCGACTCCAGGGATCTATCTGTCACCTTACAGACTAATACGAATGCTATTATTGGCAAACAGTTTGTTGATCTTCCTCAAACCCCAGGACCACATTCAATCAGTAGATTCTTCTCTGTGCCTCAAAATCACTGGAAGAAAAACACAAGTTTCTACTGCAGAGTAAGCCAAGGTTTCTCTGGCAGTTCTACATCAAACTCTACTGGCATTATCTTTGGTGAGAGGACCAACTCTTCCAACTATAACTTAATAATTATAGTTTAATAGGTAATTTAATCCGTTATAATTTTCCATCTAAGATAGCTTGATTGTCTGATGCATTGTTTCATCTCTTATTTAGTGGATCCATCAGTGGAGCTCCTTCTGGTCCCAGGTGAAGAGTCTGGACAACAGAGACTGTCGTGCTCTGGATGGGGCTTTGACCCTCAAATCAAATGGTCTTCTGAGTCCCAGCAAAAATCTCCTTCGACCTATGACATCAGCATGGGTGCAGGTGGACGTGTGGCAGTAACCAGTCAACTTCTTGTCCCTCAAGAAGAGTGGAAAACGGGGAAAAACTTCACCTGTGAAGTCTCTGACAGAATTCTGAAGAAAGATGTTCAACAGGAGATCAGCCTCTGTTCAGGTAAAATGAGCCCCCACAGTCCATGATCAAATAGTTGACTGAAGTGTAAGTGAATTACCTTCAAGTCAATCATTCATATTATTGTTTTTTCATTAATGTCATGGTCTTTTTTAGTTACTCCCGCATCATCTCAATCAGTTGGGGTCTATATTCAGGGACCACCACTCCAGGAGAATCAGAACACGGGACAAGTGACTGTCACCTGCCTTTTGGTTGGCCCTCTTCTAAAAGATATTTCCATCAACTGGAAAGTAGATGGAAACACATATACCCATCATGCCCATATAGAGCCACCAGTGAGTCTCGGCAACGGTACAGAAACTTTGCGGAGCTTCCTTAACGTGTCAGCAGAGGACTGGAACTCTTATAAAAACGTGTCATGTGAGGGAAAGCATCCATGTTCCAAACAGAGCTACAAGGACCATATAAAGAAATGCAAAGGTAGCTATACATTAAGACATGGATTTACCTCTTTCTCATCGCTTATAGCCATTTGTCAATTTCAAAATGGTTCAGCATAGCTCAAAAAGTCAAGCCTTACATTAAAACACGGGATTAATAAACTATAATTTTAACATAAGTTACACTGGCTGTGCAAAAATAATTAGGTTCAAGTGATAACTGTGTTTTCTGTGTTTTTCTAGACACCAGTCCACCAACAGTGAAGATTATACAACCAAGTGCCTCTCAGGCTTCCACATCACACTTCCTCACACTTACTTGCCTGGTGTCAGAATTTTTCCCATCCAACATAATAGTGTACTGGAAAAAAGATGGCCAGAGACTCCCTTCAACTGGCTACACTAACAGTCCTGCATGGAAGTACACCGGGAGCAGCACTTATTCAATGAGCAGCAGACTAAATATAACCAAAACTGTGCACGAGGAGTCCACATATTCTTGCGTTGTCAGACATGAGTCATCCGAAATGCCCCTTGAAAGCAGTATAAAGGATGTGTTTGGTGAGCTGTTTATTATAGATCAAGCAGGACTGCAGATCAATGATGTTATTCTTTATACTGTAGTGAAACTGTATTGTGCCCAATAATTTGTACTGGAAGCTTCCTTGGTATCTCATGCCTTTTATAACTTATGATGAATTACACAGTGTGCTAGCACTCCAAACATTTGGGTTGAAAATAGACATTTTTGTACTAAGGAACAGAACCTGAGTTTAAAGGTATATTATGTAACTTTCAAACCAGTAGATGTCACACTTTAGCACCAGTCTCTCAGACAAAAATCAAACTTCCTCAGTGCACTACCTTCCCTCCTCCCACACCCTTCCTTTAGTGTTTTGACTCTCTCTTAATAAGACTCTCTCTGTATTGATATGCAAGCCCAAAGATTATTCTTTTTGTTATTATTCTTTAAAGTATTAAAGCTTGTTCTTCAGTTCAGAAAGTATGTTGGATGTCCTTTAGTTGTACTCTTGCAATGACACTTCACCATTATGCCTCTACATACTGCTTCTGGTGGCAGGGCTAACAGTTGGAGAGGGACGGGTACACGTAAAAAAACATGTATGAGACATGTTTGAGCCTCTGAGTTACACAAACAAGCTGAAGGACGCACAGTCCTGTCCGTTTGAACACAGAGCTCAGGACAACAAACCCAGATCAAGTTTGACTTCACTCGTTTTTCAGAAAGTAATTACTAAACTGATATGTGCTCCAGGGTGCTGGTCGGCTTGGCTGGTGGAGCGGGTGCCACATGTACAGAGGCTTTTATCCTCGACACATCAGTCATAGGTTCTTGTCCCGGCCCCATCCCTTTGGTGCATGTCTACCCCACACTCTCCTCCCCACGTTTTCCATCTATCTTCAGCTGTCCTATCAATAAAGAAAGAAAATGCCAGAAAAAAAAACATTTATAAAATCAATACTTTAATCCACTTCAGTGGATACTACAAAAATAAGCAAGCTTGTCCTGGTGAAAATATAAAATACCTTTTCCATGTAACCTTCAGCTGAGGTGAAACTGTAACTGTTGTGTACTTTTATCAGTTGATAATTATTGTCCTTTTGGTAACAGTTAGTTGTATAGTTATTTATTAACAAATCTCCTTTCGTTTCTTTCACAGACGTATTGGAGAGCTGTGATTTTTTGGATAATATTATGTATGCTGAAAGGATCCAAGACAAAGATGAGGAAGGCTGGTTTATGGCTTTCACATTTCTCGTTTTTTTCCTCATTTCCATCGTCTATGGTGTCTTTGCAACCCTGTTTAAGGTAAGCAACAGCAGTTTTAGTAGTTTTGGGCTGTGTCCGAAATCACACACTCATTCCCTACTCCCTACTCACTACATAGTGAGTTAAAGCTAGTGGATTATATAGTGCACTCACTCAGCAATATTAAAAAACCTTTCGGACACTACTTGTTTGCCACTGACTGTTGCCCAGCTGGGGATCAAACCCTTGACCTTCCGGTTGAGAGGCGACAACTCTACCAACTGAGCCACAGCCGCCGCCCCTGTATTATACTGAGTGTATTTTCACAAAACAGTCATAAATAATGAATAAATATAAAATATAGAATTTTTGATATAATGAAACATTAGTGCACCAAAACTAATTCATTTGTGTATCTGTGCACTACTTTTGCAATGCATTGTGGGATACAATGAGTGGATTATATAAAGGTATGATCATGCTCACTTAGAATTCGGACTTCAAAAATGGCATGTTCACTAGTGAATTTGGGAGTGATTTCGGACACAGCCTTGGTATTTAGATTTCATCTTCTAGCAGAGTATTTCATATCTCTTGAGTTATCTATACATCTCTGAATTTTTTTAATGATTACTCCAGTAATTTTAAGTGTTTTGGGAGTTTAAATTGAAGTCTTTTACTAAAATAAAAAAAGTCCCACATCTAGAACCATTAAACCTTTTTTTCCCTTTTAGACTAAATGATGGCGATCACAGGAACAGATCAACTTTCAAGATCAAAAAGTGAACTTCTGGAGATTTTTGATTGTATCTGGTCTTGTTAATCTTTAAATGGGATAAGAAATGCTCCCATCATTATGTTCCTTTCCACTGTTTTACATCTTGTTACTTTTCTACATGCCAATTCTTTTGAGATTATGCTACCAATGTCATGAAAACAAATCCTGTATCATTTGTGCATTGAGAAAATAAATATTCATAAATTGGAAACAAAGATTGCCAGTAATTGCTTTTTGATTTTATTATAAGAAATGTTTTATATGTAAATAATGTTCCCTGATGATAGGCTAATAATGCTGTTTTCCAGTAATACTCAGATTGTCCACAAGAGTGAGACATAGCTCCACATACAGAAGTAGTGGGTTGTGTCCTGTATGTGCTACGCAAGTTGTGAAGTCATTTCAAGATACTGTCCGCTCTGAGCTGGACTGAATAAATGCCATGACACAGGAGTACATTCACTTGAAAAACAGAGACTGTTTTTGTTACCCTTCCTGTACCTGTACATACAGTTATTTTCAATGTGTGCACACTCTGTCTTTGAGTTACAACTGCATGTCTGTGTCTGCATTTGTGTACCTTGTGGGTCTAAAGGAATTCACATCTGGGAGGGATGACACTAAGCACACCAAGGCTTACTATTGGCTACCTCTAGAGTGATCTGGCACTGTGTGTGCCCTGATTGGCTAGGGAACCCATGGCTCCCAGCCCAAATCTATGACGCTGTTGCTGGGATGGAGTCCCTCCATGCTGCTGCCAGTCTAAGTGCCAAGGGACCAGCTACAGGAAAGCAGGACACCATGCCCAGCAGGCTGTCTTAAGAGTGTCTCCCTGTCTAACACCGCCATTCCCCTTCCATCCTCTAATGCCAAGCCCCCTCCCTCTGGGTCCTTGCTTGACCCCTTTGCAGTGTCAACATAAACCAGGGACAAGTAACAACCAAACATCCTCACACATATAGGAGAAATATTCTTCCTACAACTACTCATGAGGCACCATTGAGCAAGGTACTCAACCACAAACTGCCCAGTGGCCGTCAGCAGAGGGCTGTGGTTGTAGCGAGCAGCCCCCAGCCTCACATGCTAAATGTGAAATAGTGGAGTTCTGAACACAACATGTACCCTATATCAGCTTGTCCTAGAAATAAAGATTGATCTTGATGTCTTACCCTAACTTAGTGCAATTAGGAGAAGCAAAGTGTTGAGCATTCAGATACAATGTGCCCGTAACATTTTATTATTTATTATTTTATTAGAGAGATATTAAAGACAAAGAATTGATTAAGAGTCATAAAAGAAAAATGTTGAGTGATAAAGCAGGGCTTACAAGAAGAGTACACCCTGGTCAGACACCAATCCTGAATGTATCCTCATTGTCATAAACGTGTGGACAATGCTAAAATAAATGGCTTTAGTAGCTATATGCTGTTGGCTTCTAAATATTGGATGTTATTTAATGTGGCAGCAAATGAATTTACCAAACATGCATGTACATTAGCTGTTTAAGACTAAGCTAGGAAAATGAATGATACTAAAATAGACCAACCTTGTTCCACTGTCGATGGTGAACACGTCACAGAAGGTGAGACTGGAGTCTGCAAGAAATGTCTTGGAAAAGTTGGCTACCTACAAAAGAAAACAATGCTAATCAAAAATACACCCACTGCATGGAGTAGTCAGAATTCAAAGAGTCTCTGGACAAAATATTGTGGCAGCAACACTGTGAAACTTTAAATATAAAATATAAAAACAAAGCTGTATTCACCGGTCCAAACAATCTGACTCGACAACTAAGCGAATCCATATGCGTTACATATCAAATTAATGATAGCTGTTAGATAATTGCCCCAGTGAGCCTGTACGCTGTCATTAAAAGAACCCCTGCTATTTCTTTACTTTGTAGTGTGTTTTTTTCATTTCTCAGGTGCTTATTGAAATAAAAACATAGGTCATAGAGTGTTGTAGTCAAGACCACACTAACCGAGACCAAGACATTTAAGGATCGAAACCGAGTCAAGACTAAGACCAAGGCAGGGCCAGACCAAGACCATAAATATGAATGAAAAATCATTATCTTGTGTGCAGGGGGCTTGTCACTCATTTAGACCGTAACACCGGGTAGGTTGCAGCTGTAGCCAGGGGAAAAATAAAACTACAAATGATCTGAAGTTATTTGTTCATAAGAGGTGTTTTCCTTCTAATCACAGTAATGACTTGGAAAGATAGCCTGTCAGTGGTGGTCTGGACCAGTCTTGATTTAAAATACAGAGTCTGTCCAGTCTGGGACCCGAGACAAGACCGAGTAAAAATGCTCATTTCATTACATTTTTTCAACATACCCCACGTCAACAAAGACAGAGTAAAAGAGACAACCCAAATGTATGACTCATAGAACTGTAACAGCTATAACATCTTGATTTAAAAACAAATCTAAAATGTTTTTGTACTTGCACAAAACATTTGGATTACATATAAATATTGCATGAGTATTCATTGAAAAACTTGCCTTGCTTGTGTCTTTTCATCCTCTCCATCTTTGTTGAAAATACTGAACAAGAGTGTCAAGTATTTTATTGCCACCAAGCAACGGATGTATTTTCTTGCACTCAGTGTGTCACTGAATTGCATTTGTGGAAAAATACATTCCATGAGTGACCTTTGTTGTTTGCTTATTCCCAGAGAGGATCTAACCAAGTTCACTCCTGTATTTATGACAATGGAAAAGACACGTCTACATCTGCAGAAATACCTCAAGTTATTTTGATAAATTAATGAAACAGCTATTTTGAAGTCTTCACTCCAAGCGCACTCTCTGGACGTCTGCAGAAAGTTTGCTTTAGGCCTGCCGTAGAAAAGATGATTTGCACGCTTGGATAGACCCCCCAGGCACTCGAAAATGTACATACAAAGTCTGCAAGTCAGCAAGCATTGGATGAAATTGGACATTTGAACTCAACTTTTAATCATGGAACATCACCTGGACAGTAAAGCATTGTCATGTTTTCATCAACATCATTGGGTCTACAACCACATGGCCATTGTAAACTGAAGAAGTCTATAAGGAATTTACGAGACAGAGAACAGATAAATGTAATTCAGGCTTACAAAAGATATTGAATACATGACTGTCTATGCTAGCATGGGGCTACTTGCTAACAACCTGCCATGTGTCTTGGCCTGTGAACTGATTTTGTTGTTTTTTCGAGAGCTTAGCTGGCGTGTTTTTTGCACTGGCTATAGTTCTACAATTCACTTAGCAGACGCTTTTATCCAAAGCGAGGTACATCAGAGAGTATGTACAACACAAGCAAGGATCTAGAAAACAACGGAACAATGTCAGTAAGAGCAAACGATCAGCTTTGAGTCAGATTGGACACACAGGAGCTGACAGGCATTGCAAAGAGGCAAAACACAACATTGACAACAGTTCTTGAGAGCTCTGATCAGCATAGAAAACATCTTCAAATCATCATTATCAAACAAAACCAACATCAATACCCGCATCATCAATGATAAAAATCATCGTCATCATCATCATTAAGGTCATAGGTATTCATGAAAGATCTGGGTCTTTAGCTTTTTCTTAAAGGTGCAAAGGGACTCTGTCGATGGAATGGAGTTTGTAAGTTTGTTTTACCAGCGGGGGGCAACAGAGGAGAAGAGTCTAGTTAGAGACTTTGGACCCTGTTGTGAAGGTTCGCTGACTTATTACTCTACTTTAACAGTTTTGAAAGAACCCTCAATATTACGTGTTGACCACAATGCACCTGCTCTCTGAGATGAAGCCAACTCGGTGAAAATAGCATCGTGGGGTCGCTATGCGAGTTGTTGTACACATACAAAGCTTGTGGCCATGGTTGTTAAGTTAAATCCAGGCAGCGGGCATCATTATGTTTATTTCTATGATTTCAGAGAAAGAAAGGCTAGCTGGCTTTTATCAAGCCAGCTAACTCAACTCACCTGAGCATGCCACACATGCGTTCCAGACGGACGGTTAGTTTTCCTATGAAGGATTTTGGCTTTTTTTTTACAAAGATACACAACGCACTCATGCTTCCTCTCAATATTTGATCAAATTTCAAGTTTAATACTCCAACTAGAAGCTGCATCATTGTTCGTCTCAGTCCTTTTCAAGTGTTACTTACCTTTACGGAAGGTGGACTTGTGAGGAAGATAAGTTGCATGTTTTTTATGTTATGTGAGAGAGTCCAGATAAGCTCTAGTTAAGTCGTGTAGTGATCCAATGAATTATGTTGGGAACAGTGAGTAAAGCGCCTGTTTTACGCAGCATTACTATGAAGCCACACAACCGTTCTCCACTAGCTACAAAGTTTTCTAGTGAGAAGCCTAAGACAAACTGATTCATCTACAAGGTCTTCAATCTACAGCTCAGAGGGCCAAAGTGACAGGACTCTCCGTGCTGTTCTAGTTAATAATCAAATTAATATAATAATCATTCGTTGGGGGGCACCGATAGCCTAGTGGTTAGTGTGCAAACCCCATGTACGGAGGCTATGGTTCGAATCCGACATGTAGCTCCTTTCCCGCATGTCATTCCCCACTCTCTCTCTCTCCAATTTCTGACTCTTTCCACTGTTTCCTATATCTAAATAAAGGTATAAAATAAATATATCATGATTTGTTGACTAGCAGACGCCAAGCCTAGAATAAAGACTACTAGTCGACTAGAAAACTATTTAGAGGTGTCAGCCCTACATACTAACACACACCTTCGTTATGTACCTCTGGATGTTTGAGTAAGCGTCCAATTCCACCTCTCCATGTTGCTGGTCTGCGTCGTTTCCCACCACACGCTCGGCTCTGATGAACACAAACAATCAGAGTAGGATAATCAAACAGAGGGAAGAAATCTGGAGAAAGACCTCCTTGTCTTAATATCCAAAATTATCGTCACATCAGAGCTCCAGAGTTTCTATCTATCCTGACCATATGTGTACAACTCCTTGTATGGGAATTATTTGACTATTGTGACTGAAATAAATAATAATAATAAAAGGAGTTATGAGTTCATCATCAACCAGTTTATGATCAGAGAGAGCAACGCATGCTGTGCTTCCTCAGAAGTTCACAGGACAACTTGGGTGAAATATCTCTTGATTTTTAAACTAAATATTTAAAAAACGATGGCAGATTTTCCAACAGCTTCCAGGCTAGGTGACCCTAGACACTCCTGTCAATGCTTAATATATTACTGCAGAGCTGGGCATCTTGGACACACTTTTTATGACGGTTTAGACTGCATTATCAATTATATACGTTGTTTTCTATCAGGTACGATTTTGGCTGGTGTGGATACCCTCTATTCATGTTCCACAGTAAAGTTAGTTTAATGTTGTAGGGCTGTCACCATTAACTAGTAAATTGTGATTAATTAAGGTCTGAAATGAAGGCATCATTACGTTTTTTAAAGCACATGCTATTTTGTCCCTTTAGCCTCCCCGTAGATAGTCGTCCTCAGTGTATCCCTGTAGTCTCAGTGATGTAAAAGAAGGACACTGCTGCATCTTTGAATGTCTCATTTCACTTCAACAAACTCTCAGACAGCTCAGCTGACGAGTCCAAAGTAATATCCACCTTATGACATCACACATTGACCTTATGACATCACACATTGACCTTATGACATCACACATTGACCTTATGACATCACACATTGACCTTTGTTGCCATTCCTTTGAGCTGTTTGACTTCAGTTTGGGATCTCTAACCACTTACTGTTTCCGTGCTTAAGTTCATGTTGTAACCTTCCATCTACCAGAATGGCCTTACTTTTTTTTCCAAAACAAAAGGATTGAATTCAACCAGCAAGTAGAGTATTCTCAGCTAAAGAGAGTACAAAAATTAAAAATAAAAGTTAGCATTTTTGTAAATGCAAACATGGAATTTCGAACATGTGATTAAAAATGCAATTAATCGCGATGAACTATTGAAATGTTTTGATTAATAAATGTAATCCTTTACATACACTATTTATAAAAATAGAAATAGTGTAAATAATTTTCCCTCTTTTTTGAGGTAACTGGAGTGACAGTCTCACAGGACATCTACCAGGACTAATTGGCTAGTTTCATTCATTTTATTCATTTAGCATTGGATTTAACTAAACATAATCAAATAACAGAAGCTCAAATGTATTTATGAAGGTAAAATGTGGAGAAAAAAACTCTACTAAGGATTAATGAGCACTTTACTATAGCTGTTACACTCTGGATTACAGATCTTATCATCCAGATGTGAGAAAACTTGTTAGACACAAACCACACATCCTCATGACTATTATTTTATTTTTTTCAGAATACTGTTTACAGTGTAAACCTTAGCTTTGTAGCATGTCAGTAACCATCACATGAACACATACAGTACAACATAGCTAAATATAATAAATGTTTAACCACAACTGACTCACCACTTCTACTTGGTGTGAAGAAAAACGTAAACAGAAGATGCTAACTCCTCCACGAACGTTTCCGGCAAACGGCTCATTCCTCTCGTATGGAGGACTAAAAGTACCAAAATGAAATATATAAATATATAATTAATTAAATCATTAAATGTGTCATCAATTATTTAATATTGGAAATAAATCAACAAATATAGAAATAAATATAGAATTATTTAATTAATTAAATGCATGTGTCATTAATTATTTAAAATTGGTAATATATAAATACATAAATAAATAATTTATGAAATACATAAATAATTAAATAAATGTTTAAATAATTATTTAAAATGTTCATTCATTCTATGTAAAAATACATCTATTTATTCCACTATTTATTTAATTATTTCATGTTTCCTGCTCCAGCAATGCATCATGAAATAATTTTATCTGTCATCCTGTCCCAGTGGGCGGGATTAACGCTGATGGAGTCACAAACCATTGCTTTGGTCTGCAGGGTTGCCAGACTAGCGGTTTCCCGCCAAACAAACAAACAAACATGGCAGCAATCACAGAGGATCTGCATGAGCTGGTAGCCCACACCGGACATGATGCTCTAGAACGGCAGTGGGTATGTCAAAAGCCGGGCGCCCTGGTCCGTGTGTGTGTTGCGGCCCAGTACGGGAGAAGCGCTGGAGAACTTCTTCTAAGTTTGCGAACACTCTTCTGTCAATATCTTGGTCAGAGAGAGCGGAAATAACTCCAAGAACTTCAATAAATCCCTCTGCTTTGCTAGCCACATGTTCAGGGTCCGAAACCCCAGTGTTAACATTCTCTGCCAGGTCTAAAATATCTGTTATCAACTCACGGAAGAGAGCTCATGCTATGGAAGTGATTAGTGATCAAAATTCAAATGATAAAGCTAATTTGAAAATTCAAATGCATTAACAGAAATGCTTTTTAAGTTTCAGAATATGGGTGTATTATTTGACTCAAAAATAAAATTATGATTAATTAATCTAATTTGAATTTTAGTTTTCAACTTTAAAAATGCACATTCTTTGACTAAATTAAAATGAGGAAGAAAATGACATTTGCTTTATCATTTTCAAAAAATGCCCCGCTAAATCTGTATCATAATTCAAATGAAAAAGCAAATTTTAAAATGAAAATACAGTAACAGAAACACTTTTTAATTTCCTGAATATAGGTGCATTATTTGACCTATATTTAAAATTAATATTCAGTCATCCAGTTTGCATTATACTTTTACTCTCTATGTATGCATATTGTATGACATCATTCAAATGGTCTTTGGCTTTTCGTTTTCAAACTTGCCGTGCTAAAAAGTGATCATAATTCAAACCAACTCGAAAATGAATTGGCAAAGTGGACGGCGCAGGAAAGTGACGTCAGACTCCAGCTCCCAGGCAGGCGAACGTAATATTTACAGTCTATGAGGCGAGCGGGTAGAACGCGCACTACGATGGGTGGTCCATATCATGCAGATCCTTTGTGATTGCTGCCATGTTTGTTTGTTTGTTTGTTTGTTTGGCTGGCGGGAAACTGCCTAGTCTGGCAACCCTGCAGACCAAAGCAATGGTTTGTGACTCCATCAGCGTTAATCCCGCCCACTGAGTTTGATGGGACAGGATGACAGATAAAATTATTTCATGATGCACTGCTGGAGCAGGAAACATGAAATAATTAAATAAATAGTGGAATAAATAGATGTGTTTTTACATAGAATGAATGAACATTTATTTAATTATTTAAACATTTATTTAATTATTTATGTATTTCATAAATTATTTATTTATATATTACCAATTTTAAATAATTAATGACACATTCAAATAATTATTTAATAACACATGAATTTAATTAATTAAATAATTCTATATTTATTTATATATTTGTTGATTTATTTCCAATATTAAATAATTGATGACACATTTAATGATTTAATTAATTATATATTTATATATTTCATTTTGGTACTTTTAGTCCTCCATACGAGAGGAATGAGCCGTTTGCCGGAAACGTTCGTGGAGGAGTTAGCATCTTCTGTTTACGTTTTTCTTCACACCAAGTAGAAGTGGTGAGTCAGTTGTGGTTAAACATTTATTATATTTAGCTATGTTGTACTGTATGTGTTCATGTGATGGTTACTGACATGCTACAAAGCTAAGGTTTACACTGTAAACAGTATTCTGAAAAAAATAAAATAATAGTCATGAGGATGTGTGGTTTGTGTCTAACAAGTTTTCTCACATCTGGATGATAAGATCTGTAATCCAGAGTGTAACAGCTATAGTAAAGTGCTCATTAATCCTTAGTAGAGTTTTTTTCTCCACATTTTACCTTCATAAATACATTTGAGCTTCTGTTATTTGATTATGTTTAGTTAAATCCAATGCTAAATGAATAAAATGAATGAAACTAGCCAATTAGTCCTGGTAGATGTCCTGTGAGACTGTCACTCCAGTTACCTCAAAAAAGAGGGAAAATTATTTACACTATTTCTATTTTTATAAATAGTGTATGTAAAGGATTACATTTATTAATCAAAACATTTCAATAGTTCATCGCGATTAATTGCATTTTTAATCACATGTTCGAAATTCCATGTTTGCATTTACAAAAATGCTAACTTTTATTTTGAATTTTTGTACTCTCTTTAGCTGAGAATACTCTACTTGCTGGTTGAATTCAATCCTTTTGTTTTGAAAAAAAAGTAAGGCCATTCTGGTAGATGGAAGGTTACAACATGAACTTAAGCACAGAAACAGTAAGTGGTTAGAGATCCCAAACTGACGTCAAACAGCTCAAAGGAATGGCAACAAAGGTCAATGTGTGATGTCATAAGGTCAATGTGTGATGTCATAAGGTGGATATTACTTTGGACTCGTCAGCTGAGCTGTCTGAGAGTTTGTTGAAGTGAAATGAGACATTCAAAGATGCAGCAGTGTCCTTCTTTTACATCACTGAGACTACAGGGAGACACTGAGGACGACTATCTACGGGGAGGCTAAAGGGACAAAATAGCATGTGCTTTAAAAAACGTAATGATGCATTCATTTCAGACCTTAATTAATCACAATTTACTAGTTAATGGTGACAGCCCTACAACATTAAACTAACTTTACTGTGGAACATGAATAGAGGGTATCCACACCAGCCAAAATCGTACCTTATAGAAAACAACGTATATAATTGATTTTCATTCAATTCATTTTGGCACTTTTAGTCCTCCATACTCTCGTCCCGACGATATTAAACTGATAAATGTGTTTTTCTTCTTCTCTTACAGAAGAGATGCTATGCTTACATCTGGTAGATAACGACCTGTTCAGTCTCGGACCTCATGGGATACCGTGTGACGACAGAGGGCTTCAGGTGTGGCCGTTCATTAGCGATAAACTTCCGCGCGGTCAAAACTTAATGTGTTACATTATTTACAGTCCGACAAGAAACTTGTGATGCGATAATGGAGACGGACTTCCACAGATGATGTCAAAGAGTGGATTGTTTGCTGGGCTTTGTCTACAGATATGATTGTATGGAGATTAATGAAGCTAAATCATTTTCATTGTCTTTTTTTTATATAGGATCTGTAAATTAAGATCATGTTATTGGACATCATCCACCTGTGTTGACCAAAGGTGTTGACCGGAAGCAGAGGAGGAGGGGTGTGGTCATACATACAATTATTTATTCAATCCATTCTTCCTCTGTTCACCAAAGTGCTTTACAGCCCACACAGAAATACTGTTTGCAAATAAATGACAAATGATCATTTTTAAAAATTGAGTTAAAATTAGAGTAAAAAAGTAAAAGATATAAAACATAAAACATAAAAACGTAAAAAGGGCAAGGACACGTGTTTTGTATCAATGTAATGTGAGCGACAGAGAACAGAATATTTGAATCAAAGCCTTTTCTTTATGTTATAACTTTAGTATTTAGTCTGCAATCGTTGGTGACAAAACAAATAGAGAAAAAAAATGTGATATAAAAGGTAAAGTAAATAAAGAAATACTGAAAATAACATTCTGTTGCCTTTTTTTGCAATAAACTTCGTTTTCAAAGTAGAAATGTACACATTTAAAAAAATAAATACAAAACAATATAATAGTCAATATAATAAACAATAAAAAAACAAATGTAAAAAAATAAATCATGTAAAACAATAGTAGAGAACAAGGGGGCAGCATAAAAAAATATTAAGATTTAATTATATTACACTGAGAACATAGTCTAAATGAAAACTTAAATTTGGAGCACTAATTCAGATGTTTTCATACATTTCTTTTTGTTTTTGGCTGATGTTCTTCTGAGTGTCTTTACAGTCGAGTGATGTTCTCTGTTACCACATAGCACAGCCTACTCTCTGCTATAAGTAGCCTACCTATTACAATGACATTTTCAGTGTGTACCTGCTTTCCCTTTTCTAATTTCTTTAAATCACAGCGGCAAGCAATAATGGCTCAAACAAATGCAGACTATACCGCTCAGCTAATTGGGGAATTGAATCCCATTATCTGTTGCACTGCAGATATTCTGAGAAGGAATCCCTCTATATAAATTGCATTGTAAAACATAAAGCATTGAGTATTTATAACCTGACCATGTGCCTTTAAAGGTAACTAAGAGAGTCGGCTTTGATTTCAGTAAGCCCATTGAAACATAAACGTACTACTGGTGCAGCAACAGAGTCGTTTTATTTATTTGTACGAGTACTTCCAGGATATCCGCCGTCATTTCTGGGTGGGTGTTTCAAGCAAATGTGTGACTGGACTTGTGAAAGCAACAACAGAGATGTGAGAACATCTCGCAGTGGTTTCACAGATAATTATAAGCTTTTCATGTAAACATAGTACACATAATCACAACAATATCTTCATCTCATATTTAAGAAATATTATATTAATATAAGAAACCCTTTACAATAGCTTGAAATAATGTAAAAGAACAGTTAACCTAATGAGCATGTGTTTGGACTGTGGGAGTGCTTCTGCAGCCAGCCTCAAGTGGACACTCAAGGAACTGCAGAATGTTGCACTTGCGCATTGGCTTCATTTTATGAGACCGGAGGATGTCCCTTGGCTTAAACAGATCTACTATTTGATAAAATAAACATATTTTTATTTGTTTAATTTTTTGCATTCAATGCTAATGGAGTTGTCTGCCATCTAATAGGTCCCCTCTGTAAAGCACGGGGGCTTGACTTAAAACCATTTTGGATTAATTTCACTTTTAGTAAAAATAGATCAAATAGTGATCTAAGACAGTGGTTTGCAACTGGTGGGTCGGGACCCAAAAGTGGGACACGGAGCTGTTTTCAGTGGGTCGCGTGCATGTGCCTTGAACAAACCTGGCGTCAAACGGTCTGTCAAGTGCTTTTTTGTTCAGTTTATTACTTCCGTCAGATGTTTTGCACAATCTGGGGTACAAAATATTCAGTGAAATCAAAGTTGGGATTCTGTTTTCTGCACACAAAGTGTACACAATGGATGTAGAAACATATGCACATAAAAGCCTGAATAACAAAGTGGAGAGGAGGTCTAATGTGTTGATATGTTATGACCTATGGTAAGGTCTTCATTCAATAAACAGCAGCATGACTGAGAGCAATCTGCGGTTTATATCAGTTGAACACAGGTGAAAGTGTAGGTAGCCTATGATATGTGTCACAGAGCACCCTGCGTTTTTCTCATAAGGTTTTACTTGTTTACAGCCAAAGAAGGCGCGGCTTTATCCCTACTTTATATGCGCGCACCGAGTTCACCCAAGTTAAATAAGTGCACACACACACACACACACACACACACACACACACGGCCTACTTTTCCCAAATCTATCGCTCATTTGCGGAGTAAAGAGAGAGAGAGAGGGAGAGAGAGAGAGAGAAAGAGTGAGATTCGGCTCCCTCGCAGGCTGCTGCTGCGGTGCCAATGCGCACTTTTGGGATAGGTTTCCCCCAAAACTGACTGTGCGCTCGAAACGAACATGAGATTGAGCGACGAGCGCGTCATGCGTGTCTTCCTCGTCTTTTGCTCCGTGCGATCAGTGTTTCTGTGTTCCTCAATCCCCTGGGATACTGTACCGCCCTCGATGTCTCTGCCATCGGCGTTTCGCTCACACTGAATGGCTGCCTGGAGCGAGGAAAAGCGGGGAGAAAGAGCGCTGCCTCTCCTCCTTTGAACCAGCGCTGTCTGCAGCAACTTCCCAGCGAGGGGGTGAGTGTCTGTCTGCCGCCGTGTGAGGCGTCCTGCCCTGCCGGGGTCGTCTGAGGACCCACCGGGGATAGAGCAGGAGGATGAGGAGTGGGGAGAGGAGTCTGTGCTGGTGTCCTGGATTTGGGGTTGATGTTGAGCCCTAACACAGTCCAGCACACAGTTTAGGTTTAAGAAAAGTCTGCGATGTATTTGGCCTAGTCCTAAACTTTCTTTCACCATAGACATAACCATATTATGAACTTGTACTAAGATGTTCGTAGTTAAATGGTTAATTTCTTGCAGTTACTCTCTGAAATATGCGAAAATGCGGTGGCAGTCAGGTTTTTTTGGCACGGCAGCTCTTGAGCGCCGGTTGTAAAGAATTGTGCCTTGTTGTGCTCCCCCCCCCCGACACCCCCCCCGCTCCGTGCCGCACTGGTTCCGTCTGGCTCGCCCTCAGCTGCTGCGTGTCCTGGGATGACCTGTTGATGTCGGTAGAATGGAGAATGGCAGGGGGAGCGATTTCCCCCATCACCAAAATATTTAAATAAGCAACATTTGAAGCTTGACAACCGGCGTCGCAGCACAACTACCTCGTCTGCACAGGCAGTAAGTGTCTCGTTTGTCTCTTTTGAGTGTGGGTTGTCGCGGAAATGCGTGACATTGTGCAGCTGGGCTGAGTGTGCATGAGGTGGATGGTGCGCCGGGGCCAACCCAAAAATATTTAACAGCGCTGTTAGCTTAGCCATTAGCCACCTCTGTGGGCCTGCTGCGGATGGGGAGAGAGAGGACATCAAACATTTCAGCTTTGACAGTCAGCGGGGAGAGACGAGGAAGTTGCCACGGATCTGTCTACTGTAGATGACTAAGACTGATTTGCGTTCCTGTAATTTGATGGCACGTAAACAGGAACACAGCGTCGCCCTCACCCGGGTATCACCGGGGGGGCTTGCTGCCATCCTGTGTCGTCCCCCCCCCCTCTCCCCGACCCCTCCCCCGCCGAGTCCCGTCTCCGGTGCCAGCAGACACTGGAGCTCTCCCGGCGGGTAGCCTGGCACACAGCGTGTCCAGAGCCCCTTATCTGCTCCCCGTTACCCGGCATCCTTTTCTCGTTTCAACAGCACTGAACAGAGTCAGACTGTGGTCGGGACACTCATCATGTATTCCTCAGTAATGTGGAGTTATGAAGTTTTGAAGCTTTTGATGCCACTGCTCTTTGATATTCAGATTATTCCTGTTATATAAGGATAAGCCAAGAACCAGGCCTGTGTGTAGGTTGTGTCTGACTTGATAGGAGTAGCACTGCCATGCAGGCATGAGCACATTAAAACCAGGAAATGCCTATAGAGGGAATGCATTGTGTGCCAGCTGCACCAATGACTCCACAGTAATCATGCTCTTAGCAAAGCAAATTGCTGCTTTTAATAGGGCAACTGGACAAACTTGAAAGTAGGTATGAATTTGGAAATGTGTTGACAGCTGTCCCATCATAACACAAGATGAGCTCTATGAATGCTAACAAAACATTCTCCAGGCTGACTATGAAAAGTCTTTGGTCTTAAGCATGTTGTGAGTATGTTTGACCTACTTTCCTCACAGGATGGTTGGTTTGAGATCCGAGCCACAGGGTGAGTTCGGGTGAATTTGATTCTTTCACATCGCTGCGCTCTATATATTTAATGGAATAAGGACCTGAGATGATCCCTCTCATCTCTGCAGGCCTCAATGCCCCTCCTTGGTGCATAAAGACACACATGCAAAATCACACACACACACACACACACACACACACACACACACACAAGAGTCACATTCTCTCTCACTGTCAGGACAAACTGTGCAAACACTCCCTGCTCTCAGCTCTGTGCCTGTGTGTCTTTATGTGCACGCATGTGTGCTTACTGCGGCTCGCCAAACTGTAAACAAGCAGTATTGTCTAATGCCTGTGTGTGACTCAGTGTGCCTTTTGTGGGTTTGTTTGAGTTTGTGTGTGTGTGCGCATCTGTGTTTTAGTATGAGGGAGAGAGAGCTTGAGTGAGACAGAGACAAAGAGAGCATTTCTCTTTACCCTGGAGCTTGGCGAGGTCCCAAGTGAAAGGCTTTGGATATGATGGGGCGGCTCACTCCTGCCCTCATCAGTCAGGCACACCAAAGTTGGTTGTGTAGCCTCTCACAGGGTGGGCTTCAACCAGTTTTGCTCTCGTGGTGTCAGAGATTCTCGTTAATCTGGAGTATATATTTATGTGTGCTTTGCGTGGATTTGTGCAACGCTTCAAAGGGGGGAAGCAGCTGTGTGAAAAGTAGCTTTGGCATGTAGACCTTTGTACAGTGCAGGCTTATAAATGTGCTCATCATGTGTGAAAAGAGTCCAGACCATAGACTGATGTATAAGAATGGACAGCGTGTCCCCGCCTCCTCCTGTCGTGCAGGATGAAGCCAGAATAACCCCCGAGATGGAAGCAGACATATTCCGATTATTTTCAACCAGGGTCTGCATGGTGTAGAGATTGGCTGGAAACACACAGTTTAAACTTCACAGGTCCCTCAGGTGGGTACAGAACAGATTCTTGTGTCGGTTTGAAGCAGACACTCACCGTCATGGAAGGAGCTGCACTCTTAACTCCTCCCCCAAAAATATGACTACAACACAATACAGCGGAAAAACACCTGTCAAGATGAAACCAAGAAACAAGGAAAAATGTGTCTAACATAGAGGAGTCTGCGCTCTAAATCTTCTGGCTTCACTCCCATGCATCTGTTTCTTCCGTCCATCTTTATATACAGTCTATGGTCCGCACCGCTGTTCTGCTTTCTGGTCGATGAAAATGCCACATGTGCTTATCTCTGGGTAGTTTTATAGTTCACTGTTGTAGTGGAGGTTTTATGGTTGTTATGGGTACAGAGGGCATTTAATGCTTATACATGTCAAGTCTCAGGACTCAGAAAGTCGATTCCTCCCGCTGTAATTCTGGGAAACAAGGTAATGTATACAAACCCTGAATCATAAAATAAACTATCTGGTATATAAAGTAACTGAGAACAAGTTGCTGCCTGCACACACTGTGTTCGAATCTCAGCGGAGGGAGCTTTGATTCACTTTAATATTGACATAATGTAAGAATCTTTGAGCAGATGCAGGGCAAAGGGGGTCTGTTTGCCTCTTACTGTTTAGAGCAGTGCGTGGAAACATGTTATGCAGTGTTTGTTTAGGCCACACACACTCACTTGCACATAGAATAACAGAATGTGACCCAGTTATCCAAGGACGGCGGGATTTTATAGCTCATAGAAGACAGAAAATAAAAAGGCTTTTACTGAGCCTGCTCCTGGCAATAACAACTTCTGAGAGGCTGGGAGTGACGTATAGGATTAATGCAATGTAGATTATCCACTGGAAGCCTCAACAAAACTTTGTTTCAAATATCAACGTCCTGCGAGCCTGCCAAGAGCCCTCAGTGGGACTGTGTGAAGAAATATTTGTGGCCTTTGTCGGCTGGATATGCAAAGGGTGAAAAATCTGTTTTTTTTGTTGTCCAGGACTACTTGCCTCTTAGACAGAGGCATTACGTTACAAATAATATGGGCTGGAGCTGATAAAAACCTTTTTTTTTGTACTTCCTTTGAACGAGTTTGCCCGGTGAAGACTGTCAGCCATTTTTATTGTTAAGCTAAACATTCCTCGCCTGTTTTGTTTACGTCTGTTTTCCTTCAACTTCCTGTCTTGTAACGTTAGCCTGTTACATTACACCCCCGCCCCACATTGCCTGCTGACCCCCACTACACAAAGACAATAGCAGCAGATAAAACACTGTAAATACGAGGGCTTTAAATGGGTCTGCCCTGACCGCTGCCCTGCTCAAACATCCAGAGATGAAGCATCAAACACACAGAGTGTAGCGCTGCATCGATCAACCCCGGACTGGATAAAATGAAAACTGACAACTATTTAGGTTTAATTAATACATTTCTGAAGCAGCGACGTCAAACATTTCCATTGTCAGGTGTCTTAAATGTTAGAATATGCACCTTTATTTGACAGTAAATGAAGATTCTTTGGGTTGTTAGGTAAGCAGCAGTGGTGGGGCACCAGATAGCCGTGCGGTTATAACTACAGAGGCTGTAGTCCATCAAGCGGGCGACCAGGTTCGACTCAAAACCCTCTGCACTTTGCTGCATGCCCACGGCCCACTCTCTCACCCCAGTTTCCCACTCTTACTGTCATTAAAACGTAACAATGCTTCACTTTAAAAGATTTATATGTGATTTTTAACACTTAAATATAATATAAATCAAGTATATCCTCTGAAAATAACTCTGTGAGTCATGACTGTCTACAATGGGTGTAACACCCGAGTCCCACTGTCTGTGATGTTTTCAGAGTTTTCAGAGTCCTATCTTCACTTTGTTTACATCGCCCCGACGGCCGGCTGACTCCTCCCCTCACGTATAAAAGTTGTTTAATTGAGGGACTAGAGAAAAGAAGAATAACATACTGTACTCACTGCTTAACTGTGTTTCTAGATCACGCTCATTTCAGGTAAATTTACATGCAGTGTGAAGATACGAGCATAATAAAGATCGCTAGCATTAGCATGCTAACACAACAATGCACCGCGAGTTGTTTCATGCTGGTGCTCAAGGGCATCAAGGACATCTGCTGGATCAAAAAATCGCATATAAAGCCTTTAAAGTGCACATACATACAGGCGTCCACAGCTGAACAAAATATAGTTAGTTGCGGTTGAAGCTTGAATTTTCTAACTCCAGTCCTCATTAAAATCTCAGAGGACATCAGTTATTTACTGTTAGTTCTCAAGTGTTTTTTTCTGTTTAACTTTCTTGGTTATAATTTCTAAATGTCTTACTTGACACGATGGAGCTTTGGCTGCAACGCTGTGTGAGATTACAAGAAGTTTAACTAATACTGTGTGGGGATTGGTAAACTCAAACGACAGTCCGATCCCTGTTTAAGAAATGATGAAACTAAACCTGCTGACCTTGGATTTAAACATCAACCACACCTCTGTTTAAAAACCTAGTGTCATACAAAGACGCTGGACGGGTTAAAACTTTGTCTCTGAATACAGTTGATTTTTCTCACTTGGCTTCTCTTCTCTTCTCTCCCATGCAGACCCTTTGGCGGTGTGCGTTGGCGCACCATGGCCCAGACCCTCCAGATGGCGATCCCAAACTTCGGCAACAATGTCTTAGAGTGTCTGAATGAGCAGCGGCTGCAGGGCCTCTACTGTGATGTCTCCGTGGTGGTCAAAGGCCACGCCTTCAAGGTAAGGAGGAGACGGCAGAGTATCAGGGTGTTTTCATTTTGAACTATTTGAAAGTTCAGTGTAAACGTTTAGTCCTGTGGTTTAGTGGTGGATTAAAGAAATGGCGCTGTGTGGACGATGCATCATCTTTTCATTTTCTTACTGAACTATCAGATTGTTTCGGCGTTCTTCTTCAGATGTTGTTTGACACTTGAGTGGATGGTTTGGTTTCTTACATGAAATGACAGCTGCACCTCCTTAAATGATTATATATTCATATCCCACCTCTCTTTTCTGAAGTTATTGGATAAAGGATGCATCTTTGAGAAAACAATGAATGACGGCCCACGCTGAGAGTCGTAGTTGCAGGTCATATCCGATTTGCAAAATTGAAGGCCGTGAAATGTCTTAAAAAGTCCCGGTAACACTTTGAATGAAGCTCACAATATTCTCCATTAACAAGTTGTTTATTAGCATGCTAACTTGTAGCATAATGGCTGCTTATTTGTGGATTTGCGTTTACATGACGATTCCCTGCATTTGTGTCAGCGTATTAAAAATGCATCTCAAACTGGGAGCAGAAGGAGAAGAAGATTAGGAGATGAACGTATGACATTTAGCTAGACTAGTGGTTAGGTCGTGCCCCATGTACCGAGGCTTTAGTCGTCAGGGTTCTAGTCTGACCTGCGGCTCCTTCCCACATGTCCGTCCCCACTCTCTCTCTCTCTCTCTTTCTCGGGATTTCCTGCTCTGTCCACTGTCCTATCTAGGAAGGGTGAAAACAAATCTTAAAAAGCAGAAACATTTCTCCATTTAAAAAAAAAAATGGGAATAATAATTGGGCGACTTGGAAGATTTGAAAAAGCGCTTTTAAAGCTTGATAAAATGGGACTCAATGGAGTCCCACATCAAATCCAAAAAGCACCAACGCGGAATGGTACAAACTTTTCTTTGTTTGGGTCTTTGAAAAGTCTTAAAAAGTCGACAGGATTATCTTCTTTCCGAAAGACATTGGGAGAGCTCCAATTCAGTGTTTGATGTCACCATTCTTACATTTAACACTCATCTCTGCTCTGTGCTCGTCTGCTTTATGTCGCAGGCCCATCGAGCCGTGCTGGCTGCGAGCAGTTCTTATTTCCGGGACCTTTTCAGCAGCAATAACGGAGGAGGAGGCGGATGCAATGAAACCAGCCCGACTGTAGTGGAGCTCCCGTCAGCTGTGCAGCCTCAGAGCTTCCAGCAGATTTTATCCTTCTGCTACACGGGCCGTCTCAGCATGACAGTGGGGGATCAGTTTCTCCTCATGTACACTGCGGGCTTCCTGCAGATCCAACAGATCATGGAAAAGGGCACCGAGTTCTTCCTGAAAGTAAGGATTATCTGGGGGGGGGGGGGGGGGGGGGGGGGGTCTGCTGCAAGAAATACATGTTTTTGTTGTTTGCTTTGAATCACTGGCCAGAGTTTGCAGAAGTAGAATTATAGTGTGATTAGGGTTCTACATGTGGAGGGTTACTGCACATTTCACCTCAAGAGCTTTCCCACCTGGATTTGGGTGTTTTATGGGGGAAAAAGTGGGTTTGCACCTTTGGTAACCGGGTCTAACTAAAGACCCAGGTACTTCCAAGGTCCATGCTGGGGGGGGGGGGGGGGGGGGGTTGAAAAAGTCTCTGTACTTCCAGAGTTTCTGTAATCTTCACGGGTATAAGAACTTGGTGGAAATTCACACAACTTTGGACCTGAGGAACCTTTAAAGCCTTTGAAAATAAACTCCTGGGACTCAAAGTTTTTGAGGCTTTTGGTGGGGACATTGCATTAATCATCGGGAAAGCTGTACAGAAATCCATTAATGACTGTTGCAAAATCTGAGAGAAATGGTTGAAAAATCCAATGGTTGCTGAAATGTCAAACTGTAGGATTCTTCAGACCAGCCAATAGCCTGGTGAACGCGCTCACTTCAGTTTGCTATGTATGCTAACACCAAGTTTCTGTTCATCTCTAGGTCTCCTCTCCCAGCTGTGACTCTCAGGGCCTCCACGCTGAAGAGGCCCCTCCTTCTGAGCCCCAGAGTCCAGTAACACAGACCGGTAACGGTGCGGCCCGACCCACGTCCTGCGTGACGCCGCTCTCTCTGGTGTCCCGAGTGAAGACAGAGCACCCAGCTAGCCATCCAGAAGCCGCCACTCCTTACTCGGTGGTCTGCACTCCTGTCGCCAAGCGTCTGTGGGAGGGAGGCAGCAGCCGGGACGGAGGAGGAATGGGTTCGGGCGGAGGAGGAGGAGGAGGAGGAGGGGCCAGGAAGGCCGCTCGTTATTCCCAGGAGGCCGTGCGCGGCAGTGCAATCCAGAGTCCTGGAGCCCTCGGACTGGCCATGGGTATGGGTGCCACGGCAACCAGCCTGGCCGGGATGGTGGCCGGCGGTGGGCTCAGCAGCAGTGCCGGCACGAACGGGAGCTCTGCGGCCGGTCTCGGCATGTCAGAGGGCGCCAGCCCCGGCACCCTGAGCACCTACGCCAGTGACTCACCCATCAGCTACCACGATGATGAAGAGGAGGAAGAAGGGACGGAAGACTGTGCCGAAGAGCAGTACAGGCAAATCTGCAACATGTACACGATGTACAGCATGCTCAACATGGGAGCCACAGGTGATAAACGTGAGACGGAGTGATTATGTTCATTTGATCTGAAAACATGATGATGTGTTCTAACGTTTAGGCCCACTATCTATTGTATCTGTGTGAAAAAGTGATGTGGCTTTTTATCCTAATGTCGGTGTGTGTTGTGTTTCTCCAGCGGCTGGGGAGCGCGTTGAAGCTCTACCCGACCACACAGAGACACGGGGACGGATGAGAGGCAGAGACCTAACATGTCTCCCTGCAGAACTCATCGCTCAGATAGGAAACCGCTGTCATCCCAAACTGTACGAGGAAGGAGACCCCGCTGAGAAACTAGAGCTAGTCTCAGGTACGTAATTCATGTGGGCTCAAGAGAAGCTGGCTTAACAATAGATTTGAGTTTTAGATGATAACGTGCACAGAGCGGTTTGTCAGTGTCGGCATCAGGATTAGCTCTTAAAGTTACACAACATTATTCAATGTAGAAAGGTTAAGGACTTTAAGCAGGACAGAGCCAGTGACATATATTTGGAAGAAGCCGTCCTCGGATGACTTGACATCGGCATTCTGCATTCTTGCACATGTGACTCAGTGAGTTTATGTAAGGGAAGTCCTGTGACAGTGTCTGTGTTACCTTACAGGCTGAATTAGAGGTGCATACCATTTAGTTAAGTGTATGCATGTGAGTAAGAGAAGGAGTGAGACATTTAAAAAAAAAAAGGAAAGGGTCGGAATTCAGAGTGAAATAAAAAATAAATGCATAATGCTTACAATAATTCAGGAAATTGTACCGCCTGTTAATGTTATTCTTCACTCTCTTAGTTTTTAAGTTACGTAATCCATAACCTCCCGACAAAAGGCTCATCAGCTGCGATAACAGAATCACGTGTAAAGCTTCTTGTAAATTAATGATAAACAAACAAAAGTAAAACTCTAAATAAACCATCACATGTAACTGAGGCAGAGCCTCTTCAGTCCCCGCCCACAGCTGCAGTGTTTGATGTGAGTCAGAGTTGTCTCCAGATAAACAGAAACTCCGCACCGGTAAATCAGAGTGAACATCCTGACTGCATCTGACCCACATAATCAGAATCTGAAGATGTCCAACGTGCCGTGAAGTGAGACGACATACCGAGTCATTAATGCTGATATGTACTCCTGATGTGTGGCGGTTCGTTCGTTTGTTGATACTCTCTGCGTGTGTGTGTGTTGTGTGTGTGTTTGCAGGTACTTCTGTGTATATATCCAGAGCCCAGCTGATGAACTGTCATGTGAGCGCAGGGACCAGACACAAGGTGCTGCTGAGGAGGCTGCTGGCCGCCTTCTTTGACAGGTCTGCTCCTGCCGTCCGTCTCCGTCTGTGTGTCTGCGTCTATTTCTGCAAGTCTTTGATGTTGAGCTGGCAAAAGCTTTAGTATTTATACAGAAATCAATGTATTTCTTTTCATCTGCTGGGATTAAACAGCTATTTTTGTCTTCTCTGTTCGGTGTTACTCATTCTTCTTCTGGTGCATCAGGAACACGCTGGCTAACAGCTGTGGAACAGGCATCCGCTCGTCTACCAACGACCCGAGCCGCAAACCCCTGGACAACAGAGTTCTGCACGCGGTCAAATGTGAGCCTCCTTGTTTTGTTTTGTCTGTGGATTTATTCTGCAAACATCATATATATGAGTGTAAAGATGACAACAGATAGAGGGGAATGTGCATGTTGTCTAATTGAGGATTTAACACATACTAAATGATAGATTGTTCATTTAAACTCCTTTGGATGAAGTGCAAAGTGGAGATGATGTGCTACCAACTGTATGATGATTAACATTCTGCAACAACATGAAGTGACCACTAGATGGCACCGCCAAACTGAATCTGAGGCCCTGACTTAAGTGTTAGTGTGTGTGAAAAAGTAATGCGTTTATATGTTTAACTTAACTTTATGATGCTTCAGTGGAGTTTCAGCTTGTTTTGTAGAGCTGAGGGTTCAATACTTACATACGTTTTACAGGAATGTTCGGCCAAATCAGACATTTTATTTTTAGTCCTCCTGCAATCATAATCCATGCAGAAAATATCATCATACTCCCGTATCTAACTTTTATGGTTGACCTGGTTTGCCTTTGACAACTGCATTCATTTCACTTGTACATTTCCCTACATCTGATGCAGGACACGATTTAAAAGATCATCTCAGTCTGTCCGTTAAATATGTCATTTAGTGTTTATCTGTGCTTGCAAACATTTGGTTTTAGAATTTCTGAGCAGGCAGATTTGAGCATTTTTTAAACTCATTTCTACGGGTGAGAATTTGATCTGTCGATAATAATTTATTCCCCAAACAGACAAGATGTGGAGTCAGTACTGAAAGTGTTGCAGGTTGAGGGGACACCTGTGACATTTCAGACATGTTAAAAGGACGACTAACTTAGAAAAATAAGTTAGCATCAGACAACAAGGATGATGCCTATTCAACTCTGAATAATGTGATCACCACTTTTTTTTTTTGTTCAGGGTCCCATCTGTTTAGTTCCAGTTGTGGTTCACAGCGTAAGTCTGTACAAACTTCTTTTATCCCTTTTCTCATCAGTTTACTGCCAGAACTTTGCCACCAGCTTCAAAGAGAGCGAGATGAACGCCATCGCAGCCGACATGTGCACCAACGCCCGCCGAGTGGTCCGGAAGAGCTGGATCCCCAAGCTGAAGCTGCTGATGGCCGAGAGCGACGCCTACACCGCTTTCCTTCCCGACGTGGTCAAGATGGAGGACGACGCCCTGGGGACGGACCAGTCCTTCGACCCCGCCTCCCTGGAGGCAGCCGGCGGCGTGGGCATGGAATCCGGTGGCTCTTCAGGTGAATCACTACCAGGTGTGGGCGGGGACGGAGGACCCTTATTTTGAACATTGTGGAGGGGGAGGTTGAAAGTTTGGTGACACACATACCAGTATTCCCCGGCTCTGCTTGCCTCCTCACTCTTTTGGCCCACGCTGATTTCTCACATGTGACTGTCTGAACCACACTGCGGGGTCAACAGCTGTTGGCACCCTGACGTAACCAGGACGTGAAAACTTTAATTCTCGCTTTATGACTGTAGGATGGAGTTAGTAGAGGAAAGGGAGGGAGTGAGAGGGTGTTAAGTTTTCTTCTAACTGCCCTCTGCCTCCCCTTGTCTTTTTAAGGTGTATAACACATCCACGGTTGCATATTAAATACATTCCCTGCAGGTGGGTGGAGCTGCCTGTGCAGCCTGAGGAGGTAAAGGTGGCTCGGAGGAGAGGGGCCGAGTATATTGAATGTAAGTGTCAGTGGCATTTTTTCTCTATGCAAGCCTGACAACTTGTATTCCAGCCTCGGAAAGGGAACTTAAGTAGATTGAAAAATGTAAAGAACACTACCTGTTCTCCTCCCCGTGCACCCTCAACTCATCAACCTGCAAGTAACCTTCACCCTGCATCCTTTATCGAGACCAGAAAATCTCACCCGAGTGTTTCACTGTGCAGTCTTACAGAAATCAATCTCATCTTTGTTTTTCCAAAATTTTCTTTGTCTAAAAAAAAGCGAGAGAAGCAGAGAGAAGGGAAAGATCTTTTTACTGAGATGATGTAAAGATAATTGAAGGGCGACAGGTTATCACAGATGGTCATATTTTTAAGAGGATAAACTATATTTATACGAGTGCCCATGCCAAGGATATGGTGTGAGCGAGGAGAGCGAGAGGGATTGTTTTAAAATCTCGATCTTCATGTTTTATTGAAAGAGGTCTTGTGGAAAAAAGGAAAAGTGCTATTTTTGCAGAAAAGAAGCGGTATATATAAAAGCAGCCTTCTCATAGGACCCGTAGTCGTTTTATTTTTATCTCACTTGACAGAAGCGAGGGATGGAATGAGCAGTGGAACTGCTAAATTTAAAGCATTTCATCTCCCGCTGGCCGTCTGAAAAAAGGAAGATTTAGACTGATTGAGCTGGCCTGACTGTTTTCTATGATCTCAACGTTTGCCTCCTCTAATTGAGCAATCGGCCCCACCATCTTTGAAGATGACTGCAGAAATACAAAGGTTATATCACGATGTGACAAACACTCAGCTAGTCTCTTCTCTTTCCTGAAGTAACGAGAGAAATCTGCTCGTCTGTTCACAAACTGTTGGAATGTGCCTTTAAGTTGAAATGAACAAGCAGAAGCCTGGAGGGCACAGTGATGATGAGGGGGGGGGGGGGGATATGGCTTGAATCAAAAAGGCTTTATGGTACGATCATGTGTGTGTGTGTGTGGACAGATCTTTGGTTCAGAGGGAGGGTCTGTTCTGCATGGCTGTGTGTTTCAGTATGTCGTTTATTCATGTATCTGACGCACCACCTCTATGATTTTGCACCTTCTGTGAGAGGTCGAGCGGACGTTTCTGCACCTTAATGAGAAGAACCAGTGGTTCATGCACCTTTTTGAGAAATGTTGTGTAGCACCTGAAGCCCTTTCGATGTTTTTCTTTCTTCTTCTTTTGTCTCTCACGTCTGCCTGTGTTTAACAAGTGGCACAAAAAAAAAAAAAACCCCGACTGTAAATAGTCCAGAAGACTGTTGAGTCGAATCCCAAGTGTTCTTCCTTTCTGTTGCTGGATGCACCTGAATCTTATGACACGTCAATAACTGACCTTTTTATGTGAACGTTGGTGTTTGTGGACGCATGTTGACCTGTCGATGACACGGGTTGGTACAGGGGGGGTTCATTGTTGTAGCGAGGGCCGATACAAAGTGACAGAGTGTGATTCAGGAGCTGAAAGCTTTCTTCAAACGACTGATTACTTTCTCCTCAGAGGCTTTGCTTAAAGGTTTATTTTTTTCTGAAGACAAAAGAAAAAAGTTATTTTTTTCAATCATGATTTCAATTCAACAAGAGGCATGATAGATAATATCATCAGGCTGAGTTCCCTGAAACAGTTTGATGGACTGATGTAAAGACAGATCAAAAATGCAGTAAGTATCATGTTAAGGGTAATACCAACAAAACCTCAGTAAGCTTTGCATTTGACTGTAGATGCCACATGAGCATCCCTCCCCCTCTTACCTCTTTTAAAAACTGCTTCACGCAGCTGTTTCAGGTTTCACTTCATCCAGTCTGTTCATGTGTTTCACAGATGCAAAGCAGCGGTTTAATCGGAGCTCTAATGTTAAATATGCCGAGTGTCTTTTTCACCAAGTTTACACTTACAGCTTTGTGTGTTTCATCCCAGAGACTGTTTAAAGACCGGGCAGCGGCAGGAGGCTGAGGCCTGATGTCCATTTGTGTAAACGGTCTGTAACTATTGCGGTACCTTTAGTTAGCATCTTTGCCCGTTTTTTCTGTCAGAGAATTCATTTAAAGTTTGAGTTTATGTTACACAGAAAACCGGATTTTAGGTTTTAAAAAAAAATTATCAAACTAAATCGATGCTAGGTTCAGAGATGATCGCTTCGGAGATGATCGCTTCGCGTGCAAGAGTGAAAGGACAAAGAGAAATCAGAAAACCAGGAGCTCTGAATTTAAAGTTGGGACGGTCAATCGAGCAACTCTAATTTAGCAAAGTGGCTCCTAAATCTAGCGACGCTCCTGTCCCCAAAGAACTGAAATCAAACCGGTGAAAACCACCTGATTTCATTCATAAGACGACTGTTATTGCTAGAAGAAGTATTCATGCAACACAGGTAAAGAAGTGTCTGAAGTTTCTAAAATCATTATAAGCTAATCATTAAAAACGAGACCGATCGAGGGCTCACACGAGTTTCTGACGGTTCCACTGTGACCTCCTGAATGACTCCACTCCGAGTCGCTCGCTTGGTGCTGCTGAAATCAGCATCGATTGTAAGAAAACACGGGCCGTCTCAGATACAGGCGCAGCATTGGCCCCCTTTTACGGATCGCAGTTCTTCAACAACGCCAGGACACAGTCCCCCGCTTCACTCACGCCTTTGTACTCACACACTGCATCTGTCTGTAACGGGGGAAGAATGGCGTCCCAGCATGTGAGCTCACAGTGGGAGCTTCACACACACACACACACACACACACAGCTTCAACGCTACTCAGCACCACAGCCCCCCCTCCATCATTACACCTCTGTTACTACATCCGATGGAGGATCAGGGACGCCCCAGCAGGGTCGTAAAGTAACCCCTCCCTTCAACTGGCAGTCTGTAGACTTAACCAGATTGTTTTTCCTGCAACAAAGCTTTACCGCCATGTCTACACGATGGCGTGATATCGGCGTCCCAGTGTGTGATTTCACACTGCGTGGAAACAGCAGGGGCTCCACATCCACACCGCGCTGTTCTCCTGCTGGCTCCGCTGTCTTCCAGTGATTCCGGCTCGCCTCCGTTACTACCTCTGACGACGGTACAGAGGTGGTACTACGCCGTCACCCCGTTACACCTCTGTGACATTCACACTGAGGCGAGGCGTAGCAGGGTGGGTTGGGGGGTCGGGGTTGTGTGTAAATGTGGCACCTTGAGCAGGCAGTCTAAACAGGGTTTCTAAACACTGAGCCGTCAGTTTATCCATCGGTGCGTCACGAGCAGAGCTTTTATTAAATGGCGGGGTTAGGATGGAGCAGAAGTAACCGTGGTTACGCCACATCAGGGGTTTTACTCAAAGTCAGGGCCGACTATCAAACGGTCGAGTCGTATCACTCATAACATCCCAATCGTCTCGTTTATTTCCCCCCCTCCCCGCATCATTAGGAGTGAAAAAACGTTTTGTTCACCTTCCCACATGTAGACCTACACACCTGAACGGATAAGGTGCGGCACGGCATGGGGAACCTTTTGTCACTGAGCAGTACATATATAAATATGATAATACACATGTATAGATAAATACTGTATATTATATATAGACGCACACATAGAGGTCAGATTGTTTGTTGTGCACTCGCAGCATGAGGTATATACTTACCCAGAAACAACGCTTTCTCACAACCTGTGCAGAAACTGGTCTGCCCCACGTCTTGACCCCTGCTCCTTCCCCTCTGTAACCCTGTAGCACCAGTGGACATCCTGTACTTGTCATCCTCCTTCTCTCTGTGTTCCAAGTGCCAATAACTTTGTGAAAGCCCTGTAACTGTGACCCAACATTATCAAAGGTAATTGCACATTAACGACTGTAAGATAAATAAATACAAATCATAGAGAAATGTCGACATGGATTAAATAATAAATATCTTAATAAAAGATTTGTAACAATTTCTTTGTGGGTGCTTTTTTTCTCCCCTGAAGTCTTTTCAGATTATCTTCTTGTTGGCTGTCTGGTTGTTGTTGTTTTATTTTAAGCAATAAGCTCCTAAAACGGCCCCCCTTTTAAGAATGCAGTTATCATAAATCAGCTGATTAAAAAAGTGCACGCTCGTTCCTCTTCAGCACACACACACACCTGCACGCTTTCATGTGTGAACATTTGTTATGCTTCATGAACACACATAACCTCCCTCACAGCTGTTTCTGACTTCATTTGGCTGCAGCTTCGCTCTCATATCTTTGAAATAGAGTACTTTACATTTTAAGGTTTCAGAATGACACAACATGCCGTGACACTTCAACGAGCAGCCCGGGCTTTTGTTCAGTCAAATTGGTCGGATGACCCTGCCTCAGTTTGGGACAGGCGTCAACATGAGATGGGGCTTAAATGGATTAGAACAAAACTGATGCAAAGGCTATAAACATTTTATTTACACCAGAACGAATATTTAACTATAAAAAAACAATGATATTGATTACAAAAATTATGTTACAAATCACTAATTTCATCTTTCTTTGGAAGCCAGCCCATCCATACCAATGTGCTGGGGAGAGGGAGAGAAACCTGTTAACCCTCAGGCATCAGTTTAATTTACGACCCTCTTAAGTCACTAAGGACAAAAAATGTCCACTTCCAAAAAACTGCTATAAAAATAGAACAGACTGATACTTTTTTCTTCTTTTTTTTTGCATAAATCTCTTAAACAACTCCAGCCCTGCTCAAAACTAATAAATATTGAATAATTATCAGGAATTTAACCCTTTAACTGCCAGAATCATGTAATCAAACTGGCATATAAAGAGTTAAATTCCTGATTTAAACATGTTTCACAGTGTTCTATTGATCTATTTAAAAAATTAAATTTGCATTCCAAAATGTGCCAAGAGAGTCTTTCTTACAAAGAATGGTGCCATATGCACTAACACAGACAAAATGATGACCAGATGAAGAGGTAAAGTTTGACCAAATTGACAAAAATGTCCATAGTGATGCATGAGGGTTAACATATCTTTGATCTGCAAACTAATCCAAACTTAATGAATAGAGCTGCCTTAATCTGTCAAAACGTGCAGCGACAGGAGCGGGCTACAGGTGAAAGGACGGGGACTTAAGTTGAGATGGGCTTTATTTATTATCCGATAGTAACTTCAGTTGTGTAAAAAAAAAAAACATCAGTGGACACCAGTCTGTAAATATTGTATTAATGGACGAAGCCTGAGTGACGTCAGCCATCTGGCAGCAGCCGCCATGTTGGAAATCCTGTCTCAGCCTAATTTTAAATCAACCTAACAACAGGCAGAGAGCTGAGGCGGGTTTTAAACCTCCAGACAAACTGTTATATAGCGCCCACCTGTCAATCATGTCAGCTATGTGCCTAACCCCCCCCTTTATACAGTGTGTGCTAGTGATGACAACAGCTAATCAGACCTCTTTGTTTTTTTGTACCAGGCTGTAAACATGTTTATTTATGCTGTAAAAAGGCATGTTTGCCTTGTTGTGTGTATGTGAGTTCTGGAGCTCACTTCCTGCTGATCAAACTGTAGACTAAAAAAACAACTTTAATCTCGTAAATTTATGACTTTAATCTCGAAATCTCAACACAAAAAAATCCCCTTTTTGTGGCCCTTCCTACATCACATATTAACATCCAACGAGCAATCCAAGAGCAGTGAGTGAGTGAAGCTTGTAGCCGTAACAAATGATGAACGACAGATTATTAATACAATAATGTTAAAGATTCTAATCTGAGTGAAAAAAGAATAAACACTTAATATTAAAAGCCAGATAACTGAGTCATGAATTATGTTGTGAACGGTTCAAAGAGTGGTGTTAAAAATAAATACATAGATCAGCCATTCATGAGCCTGGTGGATGTGGGCAAAAACGTACTTTACAAAGCGTCACTCTCACTGTGATCAGCGGCCATTTTGAGTCTGTTGGGGCACAAGGCAACAAAAAAATAATCACAGGGGCCCCTCCAAACAGCGTTCATCCCCATGATGTTATAAATAACCCGACACATTACCTTAGTGGAGGTGATGAGGAACTTTTTTCTCCTGGTGCTTAGGAGGGAGCTTGACCAATATGACGGGGAGCTATGAATAGTTGATTTTCATGACTTTATATTTACTTTACTTTTTAAGTTCTTCTTAACGGCGCTAGACAGATTTGTGATGATGCAATAGCGCCCCCTAGCCCCGGTGCAGCGCCGTGCTAGATTAGAAGTGTCTCTCGTCCATATTGAGGACGAGACAAGCATCATCCAGTCGTTTACTTTCCTGTGAGTGAGTACTGTAAGATGGGGCCCTCTACTGTCTTTCCACTGTCATTGCAAACGTTGCTGTGGTTTAAAGTTTATCAGCCCTTGGGAGCCCCCTACTGGCCAGGGGGCCCCCCAAGCAGTTTCCTGCCTTGCCTGTTGACAAGCAGCTCCTCAATTAAGGCAAACATGAAACATATATTTGGTGCCACTAGCTCCAACACTTGTGGTCAGGAGCATACATGTGGTGATAATGTTTCAGCTGAGCTTTGAATAGAAGATGGTGATGAGTGTTTAAACAATGACTCACTAATACACACTCATAGTTCCTCCAAGTGAAGACCTGTGATCAAATATTTCAGTTCTGAATCACACTTCATTTGCTTCTTTTTGTACATTTTTTAAACCTTATAAAGACTTTAATGAATCAAAAGGTTTGGCTCTTTTTATTTGAAAACTTAGTGAAGCTGGAAAAAGCTGAGTCCTAAAGGTTGTACAGTTGCTAATAAACATTTTTTTATCGCCTCTATAAAAAGGGGGACACTGATTAAGTCTAACAAAAACACCTTTGTGCTCCTGTCATATCTGTACGCCTCTCTTCTTCGGCTCTTAACATTGAACAAGAGAAACCAAACGCTGATTGCGCCCTCTGGTGGTAACACAACATATTCTCGTCTCATCAGTTCATGCTGTCCATATCTGTATTCATTTTGAATTTAAGGCAATCGTGACATCCACTCTGCACATAAGACAAAACTTGTCTTTGACCAACAAAACTATACAAAGTAATAAAAGGAGCATTCCTGGTCTCCAACTCGCTGCACTGTTGCATCCAATCAAGCAACTTTCTGCATAAATGTCAAATCACCGTCGTCAATCTTTATTCCATCTCTAAAAAGTTCCAGTGCAGCATGCAATGATGTATACATCAGAGAACCAGGTGTTTCTGGGGTGCACATGACCTAGCGGTTCGGTCGCACCCCATTTAGGAGGCTATGGTCCTCCAAGCGGGCGGCCCAGGTTCAAGTCCGGCCACAGTGGCACTGCCCTGCTTGCGACCCTGATTCTCATGCTGCTCTCTGCCTGTTGTAGTTTGAAGCAGAAGATGAAGATGAATGATAGCAGCACTTTGAGTCCAAGACACATTTCCCAAAGCGGACAATAAAACATCATATCATATCGTAACATATCCACTGTCCTATCACATAAAGTAAAAAATGCCCAAAAATAAATATTTAAAAAAAAAAAGAAGCAGTTGTTTCTAACAATACATTCTGGAAACCAAAACACAGGGAAAAAAAGCATCCTATAAAAAGGCTCCAATTGCATGTTTGCTTTTTTTGCAATGTTATGCTGCCCCCTAGTGGTAAAACAGTATTTAATATGTTTAAGGTATTATATTCCGATTCTCTGAGTTGGAGCGCAGCCTTGAGAAGTTTTTGAAACATAAAAAACGTTTTTTGAAACCACAGTCTTGATGATGAAGCTGTTCAAATGTCATCGAGTTCTTATCTGATATCTCACTGACAGAGGGGAAGAGATACACCTGAGGTACTCGATGTGGATTTAATTATAACCATGATAAACTGAAGTCAGGACAAATTATTTAAAAAAAAAAGAGGATTACAAATGCGGAATACATATCTTGAGGCTGTTAATAAAGCTTAAAGGTAAATATGTTCATCATCTCTTGAGCTTCAGTCTCCAACGCTTTGCTTCAACTCCACGAGGCGACCACACGGGGGCGCTCTTTACTCTGTTACTGGACTGAAATGTTAGAGCACCTTCCGATGAGTTCACACTCAGGAATGAACTCTGCTGAGGAGGTCAGAGAGATTTAAATGACATTCAGGAAACTGTTGATCACTAAAACAAAGTCAGATTCTTTCTTTAAATCAGCTCAAAATAAGGGGATTAGCCTACTTACTAATCATTCTCATCATTAACGGAGTGTGGTTTTGTTATTTCCCCTTTCTCTTATCTGTGAACATGAAGCTATTCACTTTCATCTTTTCCACCCAAAGAGAGACAAGCAAATTATTTCTGACTGTTACGGCAGATTTTAGAAATTCAACACATCATCGTCTGCGCCTGGTGGTGTTTTTTTTTTTTTTTTTTTGAACACTAGACACGATCACCTGCATACCACACATTCCTCTGAAAGCACCGGGCTGATTCAGGAAACAATGGGCTCTGTCTTTTTCTGTTTCTCTTTAAAATTCCACTCTGCTGCAGCAACACACTTTAAACTGACTGTTATTATTTATGTTTCATTCCCTCATACTGATTTTACCGTAAATAAACTGCAGTTTCTGATCAGACACATCCCGGAGGAATGGATTCCATTGCCCAAATATGGTCAGGAGGAAGTAGCCTCCCTGACGCAGTCGTCAGTGCTGTTACTTTAAATGGCTTCAGGAAACAAGGGCTCCCACTCACGTCACGGGTTTTCCTCTGCATGTGCCACAGGAGCAGGATGTGCTAAATATGGGCATCTGACTCTACACCTCCCCCCCCTCCCTTCCCCCTCCCTTCCTCTCCCCGGTCTTATTTCCTTCCAGAGGAAACAGCACGGTGGGGGATGGGTGAGCCTCTGACTGTTAAAGGCAGCAGAGGAATAGAGTTCAGCTCGGCTGTGAGAGAAGGACTCAAAACAGACACGAAGATGTTTCTTCTCCACAAGTTTCACTCATCAAACTGAAACCTCACAGTTAAAATGTGTGAATCATTCTGAATCATGCCTTCAAAGACACCTAACATCACAGTAATTAAATCAGATTGATGGTTACATTAACATACAGTAGACTCAAGTTATTCCTGTTATTCCACACTTCACACTTCACATTCTCTTAACTGTGCACACACCTGCACAACAGTACAGCTCCTGCAATGCACCTTTTGTATAGTTTGCTTTCTATCATTTTAAGGTATTTTATTTCAGTTTCTTGACAGTAGGAGCAGTGCTGTTGTTTTGCCTTTTTTACATCTTTATTCTACTTCTGTTCATTGTTTGTTTTGCACTAAATAAAGTGTGTGTAAGCGCACATGGCCAATTAAATTGATTCTGATCAGGATCAGTTTAATTGGCCGTGCATGCTTACACACACACAAGGAATTTGTCTTCAGTGAACTGTGCTCTCAATGTACAAAAGTAGAACATTGAATATAAACATAAATTAGCAAAGAAGAGGCTGAATAAGACAATAGTGCAATGGTGAGTATAGTGCAAAAATGCTGAAATGAGATTGATAATAAATGTGATTATGTAACAGAAGGTTAATATACATGAGGTAGAGTTTTTACAGTATTTACAATAAAGGTGTGCATGTACATGAAGAGGACAATATTTCAGTATTTACATGATTAGGTTATTGAACATAAAATGTTTTAAATAGTCTATGTACATTCACAGTTGATGATAGTTTAAGGGTTAAACCATGATCACTATTTTACCATTTTAATGCATGCAAGTCAGGGGCTATTTTTTTCCCTGCAACATTGTTTTCACGTTCATAACAAGCAGAGAGTTCAATTCTTTTAATCAGGGTTTCAGTTGATTATAAATATGTTTATTTTCTATAGATACTGCTTACATAGTGAGTATTATATAATAAACTGTACACATCTTTAGGTACCTGTTTTGAACTGTTGTATTATATATTTTGTAGCTTAGAGTTGTGTGTAAATCTTTTTCTGTATAATGAAGAAAAACCAAAAAAAAAACCAACTCTGCTCCAACACAGTAATTACAACCATTTATATATGCATGTAAGGAAAACAAAACTGTTTTTAATGAATGACTGTGACGGAGCATCATTTAAAGGACTGGGTGTAATAAAGCTAACGTTACATGCAAAGCTATCCCCAAAGAAGCTGCACTTTATAGAATTCTTACTCAACTGATGAGCCAAAACAGTTTTTCCATCACAGCCTGACTCTTTTACTCGACAGGTGGTCAATGATTGCAAAAACAGGTGCAAATCCAAACTCAGGAGCTGTCTGCACGTACGACTGTTTGTGGAGCATGCACAGTAAAATGCCAAACTACACGCTTCTGGAGCATCCAGCAGCTAAATATATGAAGGTCACATTTCTCTCTGTGAGGTTTAAATACACGAGCGTGTGAATCAAACATCTTTGGAGGTGATGTGAGGCTCGTGTGTTTCCTCCTGAATACAGATTTTGGTGTACAATTTAACAGCAAGTTAAACCAAATGACATAGGAGCTTTGATCAAACCTTACAGGGGAAAAGCAAGCAAGAAAAAGGACAGCAACAAACAACTGGAGCACTATGAGGTCAATCAGTTTGCAGATTTTTATCACATCAGAAATTCCCCCTCGCATATCTGCTTTTAGAGCCCTGCTCATTTTATAGTCTCAGCTGTCTAACCAGTTGTTTCAGGGCTGTTCTGAAATAGCAACATGACCGGGTATATGAGCCCGGTGGGCGGGGCAACTTCACATGATGATGTGTGCGTGACGTCACCGAGGTGATAAGTACTTGTCCTGCAGCCTGCTCCGTATTGTGTCTGCGTTAGGAGTCAGAGGGGAGAGTTCGTATTCACTAATCTTTTCCTTCTGTGTGTTTGGACTCGTTTCAAAACAAGCTGCGACATGGAGGTCAGCGCGGAGGCCAAGAGGATCATGGTCGTGGCTTTGGGGAAACTGTACAGCTCGCGCACCCAGCGAGGGGGTCTCCGTCTCCACCGGAGCCTGCTCCTGACCATGGTGATGAAATCCGCACGGGATATTTACCACGCGGCCCAGGCGACTGAAGAAACCGCCGAACCAGGATGTGAACAACACAACTCAATGGGAGAAGAGATCACACAGCCTGCCGGTGCGCAGCCGGGACTCCAGGGTCCTCTTCCCGAAGAGGAGTCCTCTGGCTCCCCCGCGGAGCTGCGCCATGACGCACACGCGCGTCCCGGCGCAGAAAACAAGGAGAATTTACACCCAAGTGTCCCGACCCAACACTCGAGGAAACGACGGGGCAAAGCAGCCGTGGAGCCGGACTTCCTGCCCTGCAAGAAGGCCAAACTCGAGCAAGGAACCTCCGCTCAGCAGATCATTGTATGTTCCGTTTTGATAGACTATGTGAACTGCAGCAGTGAGCTGGGTGTCTCCCCATCCCCCATACCTCCACAGAGAATCATTGCAGCGTGTTGAAACCATGACGAGGTAACGGGAGTCAAACTTTTCAACACGAGGGCCCTGAACGCGTCCCTTCCAGGCCGTTTTGGATAAAGACCCGGGACACCGAGCCATAAAGGTCCCAAACATGACTCAAAACAAGCCGGGGCATGTTCCAGGAAGGGGCCCGGTCTGTAGTCTGAGTGACTTTTGGCCTAGTTGTAGGCCACGGCTCATTACAGGAACTGACTGCAGCCGGCCCAAAGCGGAACTAAAGGAATTGGTTCATCCGGATGAGGCCTTGAACTGCCTTTTTATGAACTTTCTGAACACAAGAGACCTGATTCGAGAGCGGATCTGTCTGCTCCACACAGCAGACTGAACATTTCTGAGAGTGTTGAGACTTTGTGCCAAGAGTGCTGACTGAATATCAAATTGTTAAAACCATTCAATAACTACAACTACCTCAGTATTTATTAAAGAGTTCTGTTTATGAATTTCGACTTTTGGGTGCTTTTTTTGTTCCTTCCACATTTGTTTAACATGGTGTGTGATGCATCTGTGAAAGCTTCTCAGGCATACAGATAGATCATGGTCATTCAAAACTTGGGTTGTAGCTGAGAGAAACTGACTCAATTTTAAGCACCTGACAGTGTTTTAAATTGTGCTGCTGTGGTGTTAGTGGGTGATTTGCTTATGATGCAATAATCTCGGTGTGAAAGTATGCGTTTGAGTGTTTGACAGGAAACTGGTTTGGGTGTGAAGAAGTTTTGTTTCCTCCCCCCACACTCATTTGCAGGACAAAAAAAAGCAGGAACAATTCAGGAGACCACAGCTTTAGTGAAGGCGGGGAGGAGGTTTTTTAGAGGCTCTGACTGGCCATAAACTCAGGACAATCAGAATCCCCTGAGTTTTAAAGAAGTGTTGTTAGTGGGCCTTCTGTACTGTAGTGACATAATAGTTCAGGCCGGGCAATAAGGGGGCAAAAGGTTACACTACAAAGACTCGACTTGTCCGTTGATTGATGAATGACAGAGTGTGGGAGATAATCAGTAATGCTCAAGCTGAGTAATGAAGATAAGGAGGTTATTTACAGAGAAATGCATTTCTCACACATTTCCAAAGAAAAACGGTTAAGCTCTTGGAAAATTCCACTTAATAACCACTTTCAAAGTCATCGTTTAGTACGAGTGTACAAAACAGATATCTGTGTGTGTGAGCTAAATCAAACTTTGAATATCTAAGCGCCAAGGTTGTAGATTTTGGAATGCCCTCACAGAGGGGAGCTGCAGGGGGGGGGGGATTCACTGGTGTTCTGGGGGGAGGGTGTGAACAACAGAAGAAGGAATGTGGGGGGAAGTGCCTCTGGGAGCCCCCTGGGGCCCCCTGCTTATTCTTCCGGCTGAAACCAGAGCTCCCAGTCTGTGTACACGGAGTGGGAGGAGGGGCTGGAACTGTCTGGGCATGCTTGTGAAAATACACACGTCATGCAAACACACACTCGTTCACCTTCTTATCAATTCAGGTCAACCAAACACTTTCTTTCCCCTTTCCCCCCCCTCCCTTGTGCTTTCCCTCATACGCAAGCTCAGTGAGCATAAATATGCTGACACATTTATGACCTCCACAAGGCCGAGCTAAAGACTTCAGACATTTTCTCTGGATATTTTGGTCTTTAAAAATCACATAAAAGTCAAGCATCCAGATCAAAAAAGAGTTAAGCATGTGTGCTGAATTGACTCTGAACCATTAGTGTGTATTAGCCTCATTGGTTTGTTTATTTAAAGCTGCATTCACTCAGTTTTTTTTTTGTTGCTAAAAATGGTCAAATGACTCGGTGTATTTGGAAGATGCCTTTCAGTGAAGTGACCATCTCACCTACCTACCCGCTGTGCAGTTGCTCTCAGGTGCACGGCATGCTCATTTAGCCTCATTCTTCTTCTTCAAATTGTCTTATACGTCACATCTAAACTCTCATGAACTCTCTTGCAGCCACAGCAGGCAGCTGCTTCCAGCCCAAAAATGGGAAAACTTTCAATTTACCTTCATGCACCAGACGATGGGCAGACAGAGAAAAGGATAGCTGGTGGACATAGTGAAGCATTTAGCAACTATTTTGGCAGATTCCCACTAGGGGTAAATGAAAGACACAAGATGGTTCTACTGCCCTCCAGTGGCCACAGTGACAAAACAATTCAAATGCAGCTTTAAAGCATAATGGAGCACTTTTTTTTCACGGGTAGGGTTTGATCAACATCTCTCCCATCTTTCTCTTCTTTAAATGTTTTAGCCTTTATATGTATCCCTTCCTGTATTAATTTTACTGCTCTTAGTCTTTTTAAATTCCTACTCCTTTTATCGTTTAACTCTTCAGCTCTCTGTTGCTTTATTCATTTAACCAATGTCCCGTTTACCCCTTCTTTTTTATCTTCTTTCTGTGTTTACAGCATGTGATGTGATGTCGTCCCACTCTCCCTCAATTTAAATTTTGTTCTCTCCTGGTTGATTTTAAACTAATTTTCCTTCATTGTATTGAACTGCCTCTCCATACCTGCCCGTTGAATCTATATTATTCCTGTTATTTGCATTTTTACAATTTTGCCCTCTCTGTTGATCTCTGTTCTGTTGTTGTTTTGCTGTATTTGCTCTGTCTGTCACAGCACTTTGTAAACATTTGTTTTTAAAGGTGCTATATAAATAAAGTTATTATTATTATTTTCAGTGAAGCTTCAGGTACTACGAGCCGAGCTGATGCTAACTGATGGCTCTCAAATCGACTTAAGTCATAGTGAAAAATGTGGCTGCTGCATTCATAGGTACATTTTAAAGCACAAGTGTGAAAGCATGAATAGACAGCTGGAGTGTCGCAGGTGAAACATGAGACTCCTGCAGGACGACAGAGGAGTTAATGTGGAAATAATACATTTAACCAACACATGTCAGAGTCAGGAAACACATCCTCCCACTGTGAAAGACTGAAGCAAGAACGTGGACAAGAAAGGAGACGAAGCAGTGTGCATTCTCTCTGGATTTTATTCTTTAGGAAGAGTTCTGTTTGGAATTACAAAATGCACTGGTAGAAATAGCGGTGAGACAGGTTGAGAGTGTGACAGATAAGAGTGTGAGAGAGAGAGAGAGAGAGAGAGAGAAAGAGTTAGAGAGAGAGAGCAGGAGTGAGTGAGAGATCAAGGGTTCAAGGCCGCCATCATCATGAGAACATCATCATGATGGCTCGCTGCGGCCCCCTGACCCCCACAGAGAGGAGAGGGGAGAATACACCATCGTCTGAACTGTACTTTCTTTTCTTTATATTGATTTTTTTTTCATTAAAAACAGTTATTTTTTTTGTGGTGTCCTGAACATGGTCGTGTTGTGCCTCAACCCCATGTAACAGAAGAAATCAAACGAGACTTACTCTTCTCACCAAAGCCTCTTTTTTTCTCATCTTTAGACTTTTTTTTTTTTTTTTTTTTTTTTTTATCCTTTTTTGTTCTCAAAAATAGAAGGAAAAAAGAAAACGTTGCTTTTTAAAAACATCTATCTATTTATATATCTTTTTTTTTTATTCCTCTGAATTCATTAATCTGCTTTTTCTTTTTATGTCCTGAAGATGACTGTTAACCCACGGTGTGGCATGCACATAGCACATGCATTTCTGGAACTAGATATTTTTTCCTTTTTTTTTAAATCTTTTGTACTTAAAAAAACAAAACTTCTTTTTTTTCTTCTCAGTTGCGGCTTTACATTGCTTTTTGAAGACTTTGTGTGGTTAATCAGCGTGTTAGTGGATTTCACTGCAGCATTGACACAAAGATGGGTGGGTGAATGCTCGGGACTTTGCCTGTTTCATTCAGGGGATACTGACATCTCACACACACACAGCGCACACACACACACACACACACACACACACACACACACACACAAGGTTTAAAAAATCTCTGGAGACAAAGATTAGAAAGAAAATCAAGCAGTGAAACCAAAGCATAAAAAATAATCAGAAACACACTCACCCATGTACAGGCACCTACTTCCACGCGCAAACACACACACACACATACACACGCGCGCACACACACATACACACACCACAACCAGGAGCTACATACCTAGTGTGCTTTCTGATTTTTAAGTGTAGTGATGTGAAAAAATACTCGTCTGTGACATTCCACTGAGGTTGGAAAGACACTAATAGGCAGTTTTTTTTCTTTTCTATTTTTCGGTGCATTCCCTGGTCAACGTGTGATGGGCCTCTAAAGTCAAAGAAATCAAACACATTTAAAGTAAAAAGAACAAATGTCGGGGCTGACAGTGGTGTGCGTTAGTGACCAGTGTTAGTTCGAGGCACACAGAGATAAACACTTATAAAGAGTGATCCACAGAACAACATGTGCTTTTCCAGGAAAACACAAAAAAAAGGCCCAGACATCTTTTCTCCAACCCGTCTGAACTGTGCCATTCAGTCGTCTGTGTTTACACAAGGTGAACACAGACAAGGTGCTCTACAAATGAGAGAATGAGCTAAACTGTTTTCTTGGTGCACTGAGTCTGTGTTCACTAAAGGGAGAGACACTTAAAAACTCAAAATTTGTCATACAGCGCCACCGCGAGGTCACATGAAGTGCTGGAACTCCGCTTCAGCGTCTGCAGGAGGGCAGACATTTATTTAATCGAGCCGCTCTCTTACATCGATATAATCTTCATGTGTCGGGGGAAAAAAAATGACAACAACCTTTTAGTCTGCTTTTAGAAATCCCCGACCCCCCGCCTGCCCTCCTGCAGACTCAATCCCCCACAATGCATCTGTGGGTTTGAGCTCCACCTCAGGGTTGGAAAAATGATTAGCTGAGATTAAAAAAATAAACACATACAACAGAATATTAGACCAATCATGGAGAACCTGTCTCATTATCACAAACATCATAATCATCATTATTACATCTTTTTTATCCGTTATTTACGGTCAGTGACAAAGAAAACAAAGATGAAGAGTTTCTCTCCTTCCTGTGCTTTTCTTTTTGGTCTCTTTCTCTCTAAAGTCTCTGTTTTTAACCCCCACACCCTGGAAGACTTTAAAATGTTTCTGATTTGTTGGACCCGATAAGGACACAGCGTCCTTTGAACCGCTTTACCCTGCTTCCCAGTGTTTCATTTTTCAGAGTATCACTTTAGTTATAAAAAAGTTACTTTCACAAAAAAATCTGTGCAATTTCGAGCTGTATCAGTGGCAGGCATCTGGCACGGAAAAACACGGACAAGCAAGCAAAACGTAATCATTCTGTTCCTTCTAGAAGTAGATAAATGAAATATCCGATCCCCTCTGTCACTTGATTCGAGTGTTTGTGAAGGTACAGAGAGAGGAATGTCCTACAGAGGAGAGAGAAAGAGAAACAGAAAGAGAGAGAAACCCTAAAGACCACAAGAGAAATGACCAAGTAAAGTTTCCCCCCGCATACAGTAGATTCTCATTGTTGCTATTATTAGTATTTTTTTGTATCATTCATGCAGGATTCAACAGGGTGTACAACTCCGCAAGTCTAAAAACCGAAGCTGTGTGGGGGTGCAACAGAAGATTCAAGCTTCAATGTTTTGAAGAAGTAGAAGAGAAGGAGGAAGAAGAAGCAGGAGTAGAAGAAGAAATACTGCAAGAAAACAGTTACTGGTTTGTATGTTTTTCTCGTTTCTGAAAACCATCTCCATTTTTTTTTTGTTTTTCTTCTCCCAAAGGTTGCAGAGTCGAGGGGTTGGTGACATTGTTTGTTTCTTGGAGGAGGGTGTTCTCTGGTGCCCCACCCCCACCCCCACCCCCACCCCCCCCCCCCCCCGACACACCAATCCGGTCCTCGGGATTTTAAACCGAGGGGGACCTGTCACCCCGTCGAACACTTCCCAACTCTCCCATCCACTGAGCCGTCTCACCTCATACAGGTGGAGGGCTGATTGATAGTTTTTTTATTTAAAAACACAGATGATAAAACTCATCAATATTCAACTGGTGGCTGGGAGGGTTGGATTTGATTCTTTTTTTGAAGCTAACTTAAATGAAGTCAGCTTCAAGAGGCAAAAAAAACAAACAAACAGCGGTTGTTCTTTCGTTTCAGACTGTTAAGTGTCTCTTGTCGAGTCGCGACTCTTGACATCTTGTAAGTGGCTGTAGCTCTTTGCCAGAGGCATAAATTTAAGACACACAAAGACTCTCGTCCATCAGCTCTCTCCTGCTTGCATCCTTAAAAACTGCAGTTTGAGGTTAAGTCTTATTTGGCATCAGAGATGAACGCGTCGACGCTGCACGCAGATCGTGGAGGTGATTTGTCCTTACACCTTACACATTTTTGTCTCCAGATGCTGCCTCAGCATTTTTTATTTCATCCCTTCATCCTGACACGCGTCCGTCATAACGCCTGACGTTCTGGGACGTGCCACCCAGAGGAAGAGAGGGAAAGAAATTGAACGGACAAGAACGAATATTCATGGTGTCCCCTTGGCAGTCAGGGCTCTGGCTCAGAGCTTCCTATTTTCTTCGTTGCGTCCGTCCGTCGATCAAATCTTTTTTTCTAATTTAAGCCCCTCCCCCGTCCCCAGAGGCTAGCACCAGTCGTCAGCCTCCGTGTCGCCGTAGGGTTCATGCAGGCCCTTGCGGGGACCCCTCGGATGCCCGGCTGGAGGGGGGACCTTGTGAGGTCCGGTGTGTGGCGGTCCGTGGAGGTGTGTGGAAGGCGATGAAGAGCGGTAGCCGTTGGGGAGGCGGCGCTGGGCGGCCTGCTGCATCTGTCCCTGCCCAGGCCCGGTCAGGGCGGTCGTGGGCGGGGGGGCGTGGTGGACAGTCCTCGGTGAGGTGCGATTGGGCTGTTGGTGGGGCGGCGGGTGAGGATGAGGATGAGGGTTGTTCACAGGATGGGACTGGGGGGGAGGGAGGGGATGGGGGTTGTGTGGTTGTGGAGGAGGAGGCAGCGGGTGATTGGCCAGAGCATGTGGGTGGGGGTTGCCACCCTGCATGGGGCTCTGCTCGTAGGCAGGGGGTTCATGGTGGGGCTCATAGTCCTGGTTGTAAAAGCAGGCGTCCCCTTCCATGGAGCCGCCGCCTCCTCCACCTGTGTCTCCCCAGCGAGCGGGGGGGTGATGACCCTGTCGGGGTCCGCCATGATGAGCCATCGGGGGGCCAGTAGGGGGAGGGCCCTGGCCTTGTGGCGGCTCAGGAGAAAAATGGCGTGGGGCGGGGGCCGGGGGTCGACCCTGTGGTCCCCCGGGCGGCGCGGGCATTGCCTTACGTACAACAGGGGAGTAGGTCACATGAGGCCGGGGGGTCGCGGGGGTCTGAGGCAACTGTCTTCGACCTCGACGTGGCGTACTGGTCCCCGAGGTCGAGGGGACGGGACTCCCGCTGACCGAACTACTGCCCTACACGAAAAGTGAAATAAAGCAAATAAAAAGAACGAACCAACAAATTCAACGACAGAACATGTAGAATAAAGGAGAGGATGGGAAAGAGAGAGAGGAAGCAAAGAGTCCAGAAAGAAAGACAAGAACAAAGAAAGCACGGCGACAAGAAGAGAAGAAGCACCAGAAGAGAAATGACAGGCATTGAAAAGTAAGAGAGGAGCAGAAGAGGTGGATAAAAAAGAAACAGATTCCAAACAGCAACCAGACATGGAGAAGCAACATGTTACGCAGAGGAAAGGAAACAAGGAAACAAAAGACAACAGGAGAAAAAAAGGGTAAAGGGTTGATTTCAGGAGCAACAAATGTGGAACAGGGTCAAAAGAATCAAAAAGGTGTTTCTCTCTTTTTTTTTTCTGTTTTACCAGAGCTCAAAACATGATGAGTTCTAAACAGTTTCTAATAATAACACAAATGTCCACATTCTGATGGGAGGAAACCATCCTTCCCCAATTCATCGTCCTGTGCAAGAACTTTCACGTCATAACATGAAACATCCGGCTGAACACCGGGCGTCTCACAGGTTTTTTCTGCTAAGGTTTGATTTTGGGAAAGGATGCCGTAGTGAGGGGGAACTTTTGGGGTCTCAAACATTCAGGGAGGACAGAAGTCAGGAAACTCAAATATACATTCATAATGTATATTTGTTGGACTGTTGGAACACAGACGGTTCATTTAAATAAAAAACATAACTTTTATCCACATGATAATTCCCACAAATATAACGTTTGTGTGCATGTTGTAAAATACAGATTTACATATGAATTTCTAAAAAGATTCATTTTGCCAATTTGAACGCAGCTGACGTGTTGCTAAAAACACACCTCGGCCTCTAATTCAAAGACAGGAGCGAGCAGTTAAAAAGTCCTGTGATTGAACTAGAGACCGTTCAGTGAAAATTTCAAAGGCTTTATATGTGATTTTTTGATCCCTGAGCACCAGCGTGAAACCAAAACAACTTACGCTGCATTGTTGTGTTAGCATGCTAATGCTAGCGATCTTTATTATGCTCGTATCTTCACACTGCATGTAAATTTACCTGAAATGAGCGTGATCTAGAAACACAGTTAATCAGTGAGTACAGTATGTTATTCTTCTTTTCTCTAGTCCCTCAATTTAACAACTTTTATACACGAGGGGAGGAGTCAGCCGGCCGTCCTGGCGATGTAAACAAACTGAAGATAGGACTCTGAAAACTCTGAAAACATCACAGACAGTGGGACTCGGGTGTTACACCCATTGTAGACAGTCATGACTCACAGAGTTATTTTCAGAGGATATACTTGATTTATATTATATTTAAGTCTGAAAAATCACATATAAAGACTTTAAAGATTTATTTTTGGGCTTTTTGTTTCTTTATTAGAGAGATAGGACAGTGGATAGAGTCAGAAATCAGGGAGAGAGAGAGTAGGGAATGACATGCAGGAAAGGAGCCACAGGCTGGATTTGAACCTGGGCCGCCCGCTTGGAGAACTATAAACTCCGTACATGGGGTGCGCGCACTAACCACTGCTCCACCAGCGCCCTGATTCGTTTTTTTAGTGTATCCCTTACAATGAGTAAAAAAAAAAACCTCATGCACACAAATCCCCGTTAGCCCACCTGTCTGTGTGTCAGGCACTCGCGTCCCTCGCTGGGCGATCGAGACCAGCGCCGGTCCCTCTCTCTCTCCCTCTCCCGGTCTTGCTCTCTCTCGCGGGAGTGCCTGTGTCCGTACTCGCCACCCCGCTCTGCTACATAGCGCTCTTTGTCCACGGAGCCGTGGTGGTGGTGGTGATGATGGTGGTGCTTGCGGTCTTTGGACCGGCCGCGATCCCTGTCCCGGTCCTTGTCTTTGAGGTCGCCTGACTGCGTGGTCGTGCTCAGGTCTGTGCCGAGGCCTGAAGGTGCAGAGACATGAGTAGTGTAAACAATGATAAAGATTGTTTTGATGTAGGCAACAACATAATACCAAACTTAAAGAAAACATAAGTGTGGGGGTTTTGTTCTGCCCCACCTGTGTCAGCCTCCGTGTATCGACAGAGGGACCTTTCAGACGCCCGATGACTCCGCTCTTTTCGCCGGTGTCCGTGTCTGGAGCTCCTCCCCTCCTCGGGCACACGCTCCATCGTGTAGTCGTCCGGTCCTCCTTTGTCCCGGTGTCCTCGCCCGGACCTGCTGTGGCCCAGAGACGATGCCGAGCGCTTCATGGGACTGCTGTCGCTGATGGTCTGAGAGTGAAAGAGAGAGAGAGAGAGAGAGAGAGAGAGAGAGCACCACGGCAGGGAGGGAGAGAGAGGGAGAGATGCTTCCTTTGAATGTCTGTTGATGTTTTCTGAGAGGTAACGGGTGTGTATGTGTGTTTATGTTTGTATGTGAATGAGCTCTGTTGATTTTACTCCATGAGCCAACCCGTCCTCCTCCCACATCACATATTCACACACCCCTGCATTTATAATAACCTCCTAATCAATATGCACCTTTAAAAAATATAAACATGAGATAACCCTTCCCTTCTGGAAAAAAGAATCGAAGTGGCAGGTATGTAGTCTTCAGCCTCGGCTTGTTTAAGCACTCATACTTTTGAAATATCCAATCGAACACAGGCTGTTATCTCTTTTTCCTTAAGCTGAAGTATTCCCTCCCTTTTGAATTTCGTTGTGTCCTGCAAAGAGCAGCTTCATCAAACTGTGTCCTTACCTACAACACAGACTCCTCTTTATTCTTTAAAGGTATAATATGCAAATGTCGTGCCAGTAGAAGTCACACTTTAGCACCACTCAGTACGGTCACATGCAGACCGGGAGAAGTGGAATTACTGTGAGTCGGACGAAAACTGGACTTTTTCAATTATGTTAGACCGACTGCAATCATGTTGAGATGAATTTCTCAAAGACACACATGGATAACGTGGTTGCATGTAAACACCTCAATCAGACCCAATCTGGACTCAGGGTTCTGCACATGTTTCACAGTCCCGGCGCCGCTGGGAGCTGTACAGTTGTCCATGTTTCACCTTTCAACCTACAACCAGTTTGCAGCTTGCTAGCTTGTTAAAACTGGAGCAGGTCCAATAGTAAACCAGCTGAAAGCGGGGCACCACCTTATTGAGTTTTAACCTTCATTCTGATGTGCAGCCCAAGTGGATTTTGTTCTTATTTCTTTCAAGTATTTTCGACCAATCACAGTGTTTTCTTCATCTCAGAGAGTCTGTTTGGTTGCCCTGCAATGTTGCTCTACTCCATCAAGCTGCTACAAACAGCGTCCCTGAGTGGGCGGAGCCATCTCTCTTCCCCCCACACGGTGGCAGGACTAACGGTTAGAGAGGGAAAAAAACATGCATGGAACAAGTTCGATCCTCTGGGTGAAGGAAGCACCGTCCCGTCGGTGTGAACGCAGAGGTCAGAGTTTGACTTCTCTCTGTGATATCTCCTCTATATTTCTTAAAAATCTTGCATATTATACCTCAAAGAATTTGAGGAATTCAGACGTTTTTCTTCAACACCTGTGCGAGTCACCAAATATCTCCTCTGAAAAACGGCTCAGGGTTTAAACTACAGTAACTGCCGATCCCTTTTACAGAGAAATAAAAAAGTTGCACAAGAGAAAAGAATACAAAAAAAAAGAATCAGACAGATGATGGCAAATGGCCATGCCTTCCATGCGTCTGGAGTTGCTTTGTAACAGAGAAAAAAAAAAAGGGAGTAGAAGGGTCAGTACGACTCGCAGCAGTCCTCCATCCTCACCACCCCCCTAAACCCCTGAACATGGAACATTCCAGGCTGCACAAACTCCTCTACTTCTGCAGTTTCAACACAGTTTTATCCAGCCATGCAGGCAGCTACATAGGTGTTGTCCTGAGTGCTCATGCTCTGATGTGGGGACAGCAGGACAGAGCCTATGGAGCCACACGTTTTCTGACCTGGACATGTAAACCATATCAGGCTACTTCAGTGCTAGATCTTTTAGGCAGCCGGCCTGATTTTCAGAGTTAAGTGACAAATCAACTGGTGGATGTTTTTAAAAAAATAAAACAGAGTATCTGTCCTCAAAGAAGTAGCACTGAGAATCCCAACAACACCTCCATTCATACTCGATCACACCTGAATCAGTCCTCGTTCATACTCTCGTCATCTCCACAAACTCTCACACACTTTTAACTTCTTTCTTGCATGCAAGTAGGCAGGAATGAATGAAGACTCTTAACACAGATGGGGAGACATAGACAGCATCGAGTACACAGGCATGAAGACACAGAGCAACAAAGCACAAGCAGCTGAGAGAAAAAGAGAGACGCAGAGAGAGAGAAAGGACACACAGAGGCCACGAGACAGTGTGGCATGATGGTTTACAACGACAGGAGACGTGCAGAGTACGGCCCAGAAACCAAACACACATTGCGTTTGGTGCATGACACTGGAAGCTAAGGATGCTGGGATTAGTTTGGGAAGCTGGGCTGGCATAAGATTGTGGTCATGCAAAAGAGAGTTCTCTGAATATATCTTAGAGACGGAAAAAGCTTCCCAAGATAAAGAGACAACATGGAGACATGACGGATGAGGAAAAACAAGTTTCACAAGGAGAGAGAGAGAGAGAGAGAGAGAGAGAGAGAGAGAGAGAGAGAGACGAGACAGGGAAGACAGGGTACATACACTGAGGTTACTGCCACGTTGTTTCCCCTTCCTCCGCTGCTGTACGAGCACAGAGAAGACACATACACACACACACACACACACACACACACACACAAAGAGCCACAAATACACCAAAGGAGTGGACACACATGGAACACACACACAGAACCAGAAAGAAGAAAGAGGGAAGGGAGGAGGAGAGGATGGTTTGATACACAATGGAAGAGAAAAAAAGGGGGACAGAGGAGTACAATTAGGTGGAGGTTCAACCAAAACAGAGACGGGGGTGCCAGGGTGGAGAGAGAGAGAGAGAGAGAGAGAGAGAGAGAGAGAGAGTGTGTGATTAGACACCGAAGCTGCAGTGACGGTGGAAGAGAAACACTTACCACGGACACGAGGGTGGATGGTGCCCACACGGGGTCACAGAGACAAAGGTCACCATGAAAAATGCTCAATCAACAGCAGCGCGGTCACAACAGCAGTGACGACAATTAGCAAAACACACACATACACACATACACACACACACACACACACACACACACAAATGGATATGCATCGTCGCAAACACGCACAGGTACAGTTAATTCACACAGCAGACAACAGAGTGACAAAACAAAAACAGAGCACAGTGAAAAAACTACAGAGCACACTCGTGTAAACAACACACACCTCCCCACACGCACACTTCTGTAACACACACACACACACACACACTCGCACACATACACACACACACAATGACATGCTGGTTCCAGTCCTGGGGGGGGAATAAAACCCCCCCAAAATTCATAAAGAGTTCAGCACAGGCAAAAACCTTCGATAGAAAAGGAAGAGACAGTTTAGTACAAAAAAAGATAAAGAAATCAAAAAGAAGAAGAGGAAAATAATGGAGGGCACAGAAGTGTGCATGTGTGTGTGTTTTTGTATTTATAATTATGTTGTGTGAGTATGACAACCAGAGCGCTCACCGGAATATGAAAGAATATAAAATGGATGAGTGTGTCGGGTGGAAAACGGGACGATCACAGTTAAAAAAAAAAAAAAAAACCTGCATGCATGTGTCAGGATGACAGGAGACAACAGGGGGAGAGGAGAACAGAGAAGCAGAAGGTCTGACTTTGTCTTGCTGTGATTCCTTTTGAATCCATGTCTTCAAGATTCAGAAGAACTTTTTAATCTGGATTAATTAATCTGTTGTGGAATATTCTCATTCTGCACGTTGATCTGTGGCAAAAGAAAATACCAACGAGAAATGCAACGATCCTAAACTTCCTCCCTCTTGGATTAAGAGCAACCACAGCAATAAAGGTTTGAGCGACAAGTCAGACCTTTGAGAATATGACCATTTCCAACCAAAGCGGGTGAGGAACACAGAAAATGGGGGGGGGGAGTGGAAAGGTGAGAATGCTGCTCACTTGGTTGTCGCCCGGGAGGCGGGGCATGGAAGCGGCCCTGCCATGGCCTTCCATTGGTGGAAAGTGCTCAGTATCCGAGTAACCATCCTGCCCCATCTCTCTCATCTCTACCGTCTGCAAACAGAGCAGGAGAGCAGGAGATGGCTGCCATGAAAACTGAGAGGGAGCAGGGGGACAGGTGGGAGAGTTTGTTATCCAAAGAAAGCAGAGAACCGAGGCTCCCAGAGAGGTCAGAGTGGTTAGTGGGAAAAGCTGAGTGAGTGTGTGTGAAGAGGGACTTTATCTTCGTCTTTATTTGTCCTCATATTTCTTAGTCTAGCAATGAATGTAAACAAGGGATTTGTGGTCTGGTCTTACAGATCATTATCAACATCTTATTTTTGTGTTTGCAAATGTTGCTTTGAGAAAAGAAGCTGCTAAAATAATACAAAGATCCTTTGTCTATGGCACGATGAGGGGGACTCAATCGAGGACAAGCTTGAGTGTATTCCAAAGAAAATTTAGAAAAACATACCTGTGCTATTAACATTATTACCCAGGTGCATTGGGAGAAGGAAATGATGACTGGCTATTTTGTGCAGCGGCAACCGTTCCAAACAATTTACATTAAGAAGAAATGTGCTTTAAGATTTAGAAAACGACGTAAGCTCTACAGTACGTGCAAAAGACCAAAACAAACGCTACGACAGAGACGCCCCGAATGAAGACAACATGATGCAAAGAGCCGAAAGAAACGACTGTATAAACAGCAAACACGCTGCGAAGTCAGAGACAGACACGAGCCGTTTTCACTTTTTGCGTCTTGAAAATTTCAGGCAGACTGCCCCTGAAATCATTCTGAGTCGCTTGTTCACACAGACGCCTCTCAGTGGGGGGCTATCCTTCAGTGGGCGGGGTCCACGGTCTTGCGCTGGTCCAGATTATCAACATCACCCCCCTCCTCCTGCTTGATCACAGTGAATCTCTTGCTGCGTTCTCACATCAGCTCAACCCATAATCACACGGAGAATTCACCAGGCGACCGGCAGGAAAAACTCCGGGTAAAGTCGGAGTGAAACATTTTAGCTTTTTGGGTTCACACATGCAGCTTCTGTACAAGTGTGAAAGCTCAAACAGAAAACTACGGCGGTGTGTTTTTAGTTGTTGCATTTGTTTTGGACTTTTGCATGTGTTTTTTGAATTAGCATTTAGCATTAGCACTCCTTATGGGAACTGTTTGGGTTGTTGCAGATTGGTTGCTGTCCTCCAGCAACATTTTGGTTTCCAAAGTGTATTTTGTTTGACGTATACTTCCAGAAGTGGAGCTAAATATGGCAGCGAGGGCTTCAGTTTAACTTCATCTCTTCAGCAAAGCTTCTGTTTAAGTTTACAATATTAGCTGAATTAGCCTCCGTGCTAACAACTAGGAAATTCTTTTTATTTGCATTATATTAAGTGTTCTTCTACCACATGTGGTCTTTGCTTGCTGCCCAACAACTCAGAAACCAAACAACAATGAGGTGAGACTAACATCCTCTTGTTGTTCTTTGTGTTTTATGATGAGCCCTCTTATTGAGCTGTGTGTAGCCACAGCTGTTCTCTTCTATCAAACTCAGTTTAAACATCTCCAGACCTCCAACAGTGGATGTGGAGAGGTGACCTTGCAACAGGGGCCGACTCCAGGAGGTCTACAAACAGAGAGGTTTCATATGATGACACCCTGAAGACGCAGGCAAGGAAGACTCGCAATGACATGTGGTTAAAAGACGGTAAAAAAACTGTGTGGAGCGACACGATTGAGGGATGAGACTAGTTATCCACATGACGATGCTAACTGAATAATCAAGGAAAGACAGATCGCAGTAAAGCGTTACAGACGGGCCAGTATGAGCTCTGAACCTCTCTTTATTTTTTTGTAATATGGCTGCGTCAGATTAAACAGTACATGCAGTATTTAGAAGCAGTGCTCTTCTTTTCATTAATGATGATGGCGCGTTGACCTGATCGACAATAAGTAGCTGTATTTTACATTAACCTTAGTTTAAATGGAGGCAAACACAGACCTCAGGTCCTAATTATAAACCTGGAAGGGGCACTGGTTTCCATGGCGATTTAAATCTGTTACTGTTCGCAGATCGCAGTTTATTTTCCCGTTGTATCATCCCCAGCGGTTCTTTTGGATTTCATTTGGCAGCAATGACATGAAAGTCAGGACAAATGTTGAATGGATCGAGTGTTTGAGTACTTGTCACACAAACTTAATGAATACAATCGTGTGTGTGTGTGTGTGAGAGTGTGAGAGTGTGTGTTTCAGTGTGCGATCCTCAGCGTGTGTGTGTATCTGAGCTTTCTACCTGAGAGTTGCTCATGCTTCCCAGGCCGTCCTCAGGGTGTCCCTCAGGACTCCAGCTGCCCACCTTCTGGGACATCTCCTGAGCACGAGCCGTCACCCATGATTGGCTCTCCGGGATCCCGCCTCCCACCGGCCTACACACACACACACGCCCGTACAAACACACACACACACCATCAAAGACACAACTTTCTTAACGGCACCGCTCTCATGTCCTGTAAAGTAGAGCATGTCATCGTCACACACTCACAGGCTGTTGGCCGTCTCTGTTGTGTTAGGCGGAGGCAGAGCGTTGTTAAGTCCCGGACCCCCGTCCTGGGTCGGGGAAGGTGGCTCCACGCGCTGAAACAGTAATGGCGTTCGATTCTGTGTGAGATATACAACATGGCCGTCGCCAGCTATCAGGCAGACTGACAGGGAAATGGAGGGAGAAGGAGCAGAGCAGGAACAGAGGACATGTAGAGAGAGAAAGGGCGGGCTGTCGGCTGAAGCAGAGCGAGGCAGAAGAGGTAATGCAGGAGGAAGAAACGAGGGCGGGGGGGGGGGGGCGGTAACTTTAGAGCAACTGATGCCCAGCAGCGGGAGAATGAGATGGTTGGACTCAAAGTGCACTCTGGGACCTGGAAACCCTCTGAGATGTCCAGGTCCAGATGTCAAACCATAAGAGTGTTTAATAAGATCCAATAAGGAAAGTATATGGATCAGTAAACATTGCAGGTTTCATCTGATTGGTTTAATGTCGTAATATCAACTGAAAAATAAAAATAAAACCAAAGACGTTTGCAGAAGCAGAGGCATTGCATTAAGAATAAATCGGGGAGTGATATAGGAGGGGCTTCGGTCAAAGGAGGGATTGGTCATCATGGGAGATAAACACTGCAACAATCCTGCAGAGGGGAACATAGCAGGTGAAATGCATGATGGGACAAAGGGCTACATTCATTGTCAATCAAATATAAGTCCTCAGAACGACACTATTACCTTTTTTTCCCCCATAGTTTTAAAGCAGCTATTACCTGATCTTAAATAAATGATGGATGATACTTTCAATCCAAACTGTTGAATGAACCTATGATTTAATATCACATTACATGGTGACAAAAGTCAAGCTTTTTGGATTTGCTGTGCTCATGAAACGCTGCCTCCCCGGGTCAACAAAGGCAGCAGTTTACAACGTGTTATGCGGATTGGAGAGATGAGATTATGTCCAGAAGGGGCAAAACATTTTGAATGAAGTTTACGTGGGAAGAAGGTGCGGAACAGCACTGGGTTGAAGCAACATTTCTGCAACCATATTTTAGTTAGTTTGTAGTAGTAGTTAAGATGAACCTTACGTCTCTCTGGTGCAGCAACCAAACAATGACACAACTTCTTAAGTTACAAACTAACTGGAGTGAATGCAGGGGTTAAGTGTGGACTTTACACCAATACTTAAGACACAACTGATACAGAGGTGCTGCAACAGGACACGCTTAACCTGTAATGACCCTAAAACATCAGATCTGATACGATGCTATGATATGATATGAAGATGGAATACAGCAGAATTCATGTCAGCTAGCTTTGTGCGTCTCTTCCTTTGACAGGGAACAGTTTTGTCAGAGTACAGAACAGTGCAGCAATACCATGATGCAAATCTTAACTGTCCCAGGTTACAGGCATGGGTGAAGGGGAGTGAGGAGGTACAGAATATTTTCAAGCAGTCGACACGGGAGAGAATCAAGCTGAGGAGAAGGAGCCATAATGAGCGCTCCTGTGACGTAAAAGGCACGGGCACCTCGGGGACTGTGACAACTCTTAACCTGCTTAACACCAAACCCCCCCCCGATATCCTCAGCCATGTAATCCACTACATAGCTGTAGATGCGTATGACCAAGCGCTTTAAAGAATGAGAAATTCCTAAGGGGAGCTTCTTTCTGCACCGTGCCAGTACTACAATCCCTGTGAGAGCAGGAAAGTTACACATTTGTGCCACCAGATGGCAGCACTGGTTATGGTGTTAGAAGAGGGGCAGTGCATATAAGAGTTGAGATTTGCCCCATGATCATGAATGCCCATTTTTAGAGGCTGAATAATGATCCCTGGATGTGGAGAAGGGTTGTCACAGTCCTGGATTTTTATGAATGGGGTTACAGCCCGGGAGCCTTGATTTCAGTGCGTCAGTCTGCCTTACACTTTAAGGGGTCGGATGCAAAGAGAGGAGAGTGTTGTTCTCTTTGAGACACCAGTACCTGATCATCCCGAAGTGCCTGTGAGCGCTTGATTTTGCTCTGCCGGTAGTACTCCATGATCATCATGGCAGCGTAGATTTTCCCAACCGTCAGGTCTGTCGCTGCTGAGAGAATGACAAGTTACCCTGCAAGATTAGACCCTTTGGTATGGACCCTGAGCGCGAGGAATGGCAGAAAGGGGTGAGGCGTGCACACAAACACAAACACGCTTAAACTCACACACACGCACACATGAACATTGAGCATATAGTCTTTTCACAAACAGATCTTTTTTTTTTCTTTTTTTTTTAATCTATATTACTTGATTGAAACTCTATATTGCATTTATATTTGTCACAAGTAAACTCTTGCAATCAAAAGCAACTCATTCTGATAAATGAAACAAAATTCAGTCGCTCCAGAAATCGGCAATCATCCGATCGCAAGAATCAACACAAAATTAAAATTTATGTCATTTCAAAATGAAAGAAAAATAAATCAAATCTGTGATATCTGATTGAGACTATCACTGTCTTCTTTTGACTCGAATGCAAATGTAATAATAAAAGCATGAAATGTTTTTCATAGCTTTTGGTTGTTTTGATAGCATATCACATGCATTTCACAGTCTTAAGCATTCACTGTTTTATGCAACTAGTGCATTAGCACACGTGCATTTGGTCTCAGTGTAATGACACTCAGTAACTTCTATCAAACAGCCAGCCAGTAACTGTACACAGCTGACCGCCCCTGGAGTGAAAAGACGTCTATAGAGAGTTGATCTATAGTGAGGCACCCTCTGATTTCAGGCACACACAGGTGAGGTGTCGGGGGTCTCGGTGGAGCTGGTGGGGAGGGACTTGTTCTGGTGAGTGTTTCTGTGGCTGAAAGGAAGGAGAGGAAGTGTGTGTGTGTGTGTGTAGTTCTTAGTGTCTTCCAGGCCGCCTGAGCTGTATTGGTGAATCTGTTTACACCTGGTATTAACCATAGACTGTATAAGACATGGACGTAGTCTCCATGACATCATTGGTTTCTGAGGAGGCTTTTGGAAGCTGAAAGATGGCGGTGGCCATATTGGAAATGCTGACTCGTCCTATCTTTAAGACAATCTAGAAAAAAGGCATAGCAGTGACGTTGAGGTGGGCTTTAAGCATCCTGGCAAACGCCCGCCTTCCTTGGGTTTCAGAGCCTGCCTCAAGTGGACATCTGAGGAACTGCAGTTATTTGCATTCCTCAATGGTTCATTTTTCAACCCTGTAGGTTGCAGTTTGGTATTACCATGTATCCTGAGTGACTCGATCACAGGTGGACGATCCCAAGAACATGTGTAGACACTATGACCACCCAAACAACTGTGTGGCCACATGTGTCTGAGACATACATGTATGTGCTCCACGCTACAACTGAGGGGCCGTATCCTCACCATATTTAGTGCAACCCTAACCCTACTTACCTGTCATTCTTACTGATGTCTTCTCAAAGTCTAAGTCAAGTATGCACGAGCAGGCTGTGCACAAATCACAGCTTACATGAATTCAGGTAGGATGTCCGATGTTTAAAATACAATGTAAACATCGAACACACCTCGATAATGATAAAATAAACTGGCCAAGGTGTTATGCCCATGCTCTACATTTACCATGCCGAGCTTTAACCCCGAAAGCGAAACAGCATAAAAATGCATAGCATAGCAGAAGTCGTGCTGGCGTCTGCCTTTGGGATGCATGAGCTAAAGGGATGGCATGCATATCATTTGTACCAAGAGTAAAGCGTAGAAATTTACAATGTAAAGCTTTTGTTTTTTTAAACGTTTGACATACTGTACAACCAGTTCGACGCTGGATAAATTCTGCTAAAAACTGTTTGGTGTGTGATGCAATAGGTCGACAAAGAGGAAGGAAAGAAAGCCGAAAGGGGGCATCACACCTTCTGTAGTAGAGTCGGACATACTTCAATAAATACTCAATACTTCAGTACTAAAATAAATGTATACCAGGACTGGGACAAGGACAGAAGTCCAATGAAATGACCTAATCGAGCCATGACCCTGGCTCAATTCATACTGGTCATACCGTACTCACAATCAGCTGTCAGAGGACATATTTTAATACCAGGTGTAAACTTCTCAGAACCATTGTTTGTCTTTCCTCGTGTCCACATAATGACGTCTTTACAGACTTGCAGTATGTGGGTGTGGGTAAGTGGGGTCATGTGCCAGCTGTATCAGAGGGTGCAGCAGTGACAGAGACTGGCTGAGAGAAGCGGTTTCCTCGGGTGGCGTGAAGAGAAACATCGTTGGAGCACTGGGCGGGCGCAGGGTGGCTGCATCCGAGGCCACATTTTCTGCACCTGCACCCACACTCTGCAACTTACACTTGTGCGGCGTAACCAGCAAATCCAGAGTCTTCTGGGACAGATTGGGCCAAATCGCCATCATCTCCTTCCTCAGCTCCGCGTCCATCTGGTGCTTGTCGACGCCACCTAGTGCAGATTCAACGAGCATGTGCACGCACACACACACACACACACACACACACACACACACACACACACACACACACACACACACACACACACACACACACACACCCATGTCCAAGAACGTGGACACATTGAAATTCAGACGCAAATGTGTATAAAATAAGCACACAAACCATTCACACACATTCAGATTGATAGAAAAGGTATGAGAGGACAAACAAACATGAAAACAGAGACACACAGAAGAGAAGAAAACTTATTAAAAGGGTCAAATAGCAATGATGTCAGCACTGAATTCAAATATCAACATTCAGCCTCACACACACAGACAGGATGTACTGCCATATCAAACATTGTACTTAAGGTACAGAAGGAGAAGCATCAGGGAGAGCTGACGGTTTCTGGATTCTAGCAGACAGCACTGAAGGCACCAAGAAGGAAATCAGAAAAAGAAGAATAGAAAAAAGGTGAACATTTGGAGAAAAAGGAGGTAAAGGGGGTTCCAAACCTTCCGCACCCTTGGCGATCTTGATGTCCAGGGCCGTGCGGATCAGGGCCATGAGCGTGGAGTTGAAGTGGACCGTGTTGTCGTCGGCAACGGGAAGATCCATGCGGAGGAGTCTCTGTGAGGGGGAGCCAATCAGTGTGGGCGGTGAGGAAAAACCAGGAAGTAAGTGGGATGTATGTGGAACCTCCAGGTGACAAGGGGGGAGTCAAGAGGGAGGGGGGGAGGGGGGGGGGGGGTTTGGGGTAAGGGAGGGGGTAAAGGGAGCATTGCATAGTGTCTGTAGCTGACTCTGACTCCGTCTGCCTGTCAAAGATGACTCAGACAACGAGGATTTTCTTTTTAACTCTTATTTTCTGATATGATAACCTGTGAGTTTAAAGGTATTTAATGAAGAATTTTCTTCTCGATTTGTCCCTTTACTAAAATTACAATTTATTTTAAAACTTAAGCTTCTAGGTATGTTTTCTGACCTCTAAAAGATCTCACAGGTTGTCTACACGACCAATCCTGAGCCTTCTCCTGATAAAAAAAAAAAAACCATCAGGACAGACCGAGAAGCAGCCACTCCTATGCAGAGCTCCCCCTGGGGGGTTTTGGAGGTTCACAGTGAAAAACCACAAAGACCGGATGATAAACCAATAAAGCAAAAACAACCAAGGGACCAATCTAAGGAGAGGGAACACTCTAGTTTTCGTTTATTGGCTTCATCCTTTAAGGTCCTGTTGGTTTTTTTAATTCAAACAGACTTTACAGAGACACACACCAACTCACTGAGGCCAGAGTGAAGTCAGTGTGTGTTTGGTGACAGGATACGGCGACCACCCCAACATGCAGCATATCATGCCTCCCACATATCAAGCTTAAAAATGTCCCTCCTTTAAAAACTCTTTTAAAACCTTTATCCCCCCCCCCCCCCCCCCCAAAGCCTTCTTGCACATCTCACCCCCATGCAGCATGCGATGCACATTATGCCTCACAGGACAAGCAGCTGCGCAGCCGTACACAGAGAGCATCCTCTGTTGGCGACATTAGAATGAGTTTGTGAGTTTTTTAAAGCTTTTTATTGAAAGAAATAAAAAAATTGGTAAAGTATGGGGCTCAGCTGGAGTGATAGAGTAACTAGCTCTATCTCTGATTATCTGAAGTCTAAGGTGTGACGAATGGGCATGGACTTAGAGGGTTAACAAGGTGAGAGAGAGCAGTGTTCTGTGGAAAATAAGAAAAAAGGCCTCCATGGAAATCAAAATGGTTGATCGTGTGAATATAATCCAGAGATAAATGTCGGAAATATGAGGTGAGGAAATATTTCTGCTGCCAGAAAAAGAGATAGTTGAAGGGGGAAAGCTGATGATAGAGGTGTTAAAATCAATAGATCAATAGGGTTATGATCAGGAGTGAGTAAAGAGAAGAAGCGACTAAAAAGAAAATGAAAAGAGAAACTGATAACGAGGAGATAAAGAAAGAAACATCACCACACTGTGTCGGCTGTGTCTGTAAGAAAGCGATCCTGCCTGAAGGCTCTGCTGCCTCTCTTCAGGACAGAGAAGATCAGAGGTAAAAAAGCAGTGGAGCATTGTGGCTCATTGTTCTGTGGACGGGTTGGAAAGTCAAAGGTAAGGTTTGGATTGATCTCATTGGCTTAGGGAGAGTGGGGAGGAGTAAGGCATGAACACAGACATGGCAAACTTCTGGAAACGTGATCCAGAAACAGTTATGTAAGTTATGTTTTTGCCATAGTCATGCATGTAGGGTGTGTTAAGGCTGCTGGACAGGGGGCGCTGAGGGGATTCCTTTAAGTTCAGGGAGGAGGATTTGAAGAGAAACGTACGAGGGTAAAACTGAAAAGACGAGGAGAGAAAGAGAGCATCTACTCTAAGGCTGGGATTAAAAAATGAAAACATGATTCTGTAAGAAAGAGACAGAGGTAAAGTAGCAAAACCGGGTCAAATAACACGACTCTGTCCAGATAGTGAGGACAACTTTGGACCGCAGAAGGCAAACTCGTCTGTGAGGATGAACTGTGTTTACACCAATCTCAAGTCAATAACGTCACAGCAGTTGCACGCCTATCATGGTGGGCCGAAAAGAGGAAGCAAGTGGACAGAAAAAACGGAGAAGAAGAAGGACAGATCCCAGATGGTATGACGGGGGGAAAATGTGTCCTTTTGCCGTTTGATGTCTGCAGGATATCGTCGTCCAAAACGCCCTGGACGTGTATTGCTTCTGCAGCACGACCCTGACCTCATCAGAGCATGAATTAGATGTAAACAACAGCTCTAGATGATGTTCATTCATCAGCCCATGACATAATATTTAGACCCTATGACTAAAGATAACCTACACTAGATAGTAGGTTGGAGCAGCAGTGGTTCACTTTATTCTAACGTGCATTAGCACCAGGCGCTGGTCGTGTTCAGTAAGTCGTCGTCGTCGGACTTGTTTACGATAGACTACGTCTTGTACAGCTGCGTTTTTATGGCCTTGCCGCTGTGCTTGATACACAAAAACCGTCTGACAAATCTTGTATTAAATGTCCTGGACATGACCGAAAAATTACAAACATTCAATACATCAAGAGATTTTTGCGCCTTCAGTTTTTTTTTCTTCAGTAAAGACGGCAAGTTTCTCCACAAGGTGTATGAAGATGTCCGGTCACTTAAAGGAACTGCGTCCTTAGTGATCAGTACTATTTGGCCCGGGTTCTGCTGGAGGACGGAGGAGAAGGAGGTTGGATGAAGCGATGGTCAGCAATGGGAGTGATCTCCTGTGCCTACAGGCTGTGTGGCCGGCTGTCCCCTGAGGCTCACAGTGATCTGCCAATGATGTCTCGTGATGCTGTCGGGTTCGATCACAAGGGGGTGTTACATGAACATGTTGTGGCGTAAAAGGTATTGTTAGTGTTCTAAATCTTTTACTCTGTGTCTGTGCTGAGTTATTTTGACAGACAGGGGGTGTTGGAGGTTATCGGCCATGCAGAAGGCAGGTGAGGGAGTGTGCATGTGTGGGGGAGGGGAGCAATATGCAGAGATGAAAGAGGGGGGGGGGGGCTGGAAACAGAATAGAACTGCATTGACGACAGAACCAAAGGACAAAAGAGAAGATTGGACTTGCAGATAGAAAAGGCTGCTGGGAGGGGGGGGGGAGGGGGCTTGGAGCTGCTTACATGAAGGGTTAACAGAAAAAAGAAACTGCGTCTGTATGGCAACCAAAGGCTCTCTGAGGAAAACACACCACTGACACAAGCCCGTCTGCTCTCTCTACCATTAGGAGTAACAGGTAACACCTACTGTACTGTGAAGGATGATACAGCTGGAATTCTGTGTGTGTGTGTGTGTGTGTTTGCATGTGTTTGTGTGTCTGCCCCATCCACAGGACGGGACGAGTCAGAGGACGTAAGTCTGCAGGACCTTCCAAGCCCTGCTGCACATGCATGTTTCTGTGTGTGTGTTTGGAAGTGTCTACATGAGGGAGATGTCTTATAAATCAGTATCTTGAATATTGTCATGAACGTAGATGTTTCAACAAACTAGCATCACTCTACATGGAGAAAAAAACATGATTCCGATGTTATGATAGTTGTTTGTAGTGTGATGCTTTTGCATGGACGTGTAATAATGTGTGATCGTTGTGCACTGTGCAAACGAGCTGAGAAGGTCCCTCTTCTCATCCCCTCCTGTGGATACACATCCCCCGCCTTACCCTTAACCCCTGATTGTCTTTCTACCTCCACCCACCAATCGCACACCACCACACAAGTCCACAACACCGATGAGCCCACCCCCACTTTCCACGAGGAGAAAAAGGAAACAGAACCAAAGAAACCACAACACTAAAAAATTGACACCACGTTGAGCGCTCAGTTCCCTGGCCCCCTTCCCTCCCTCCCTCCCTCCCTCCCTCCCCAACACCTAAAGGAGACTCAGGGTGAGGATGGGGTCCTTTCTGACCTTGTAGGCCACCCGTGCTGGACACCTCTTCCCGAGGCCCAGTGGAGGACACATGTGCCTCAGCATGTCATACATTTCCCTGCAACTGATCCTGCCACTGCATCATCATCATCAGCCAGTTCCATCAACCCGCCAACAAGAGCGCAGAGAAAGGGAGAGATGGAGATGTTCAGAGAGAGAAGATGGAGCAGGAGGGAGAAAGATCGAGAGTGTCACAGCGTCAAAGATTGAGAGGAAAAAAAAGAGAAGAACCAAAAGGAAAGTGAAAGAACAAAAACAACAGAAAGAACAAGGTTATTGGGCTGATCTGGAGAGGCTGTGAAGGCGCGCCGTCTTAAAGGAGCTCAAGAACTCAAAGATTGTCACGTCGTAAAAAAGAGAGGGAGTAAATGACAGAAGGAGGGGAGACAACAAGAGGAAAATAAGGATTAAATGTTCTCTTGTAATATCAGAAAACAATACTCTGCAGTAGGAAAAAAGATATGTGTATGTGTGGCAGAGCTTGACCTGCTCGGATGAGGAGGGACGGGAAGGTGGAGGAGGAGGAGGAGGAGGAGGAGGAGGAGGAGGAGGAGGAGGAGGAGGAAGGGGAGTCAATGCAGTTTCTGTCTTTCCCCCAACCCCCAAAAAACCAAGAACAATGCAACACTACAGTGGGCAACCGTAGCTTGCTACATTATAGCCATGGCTCCACAGCAAGCAAAAGAAAAGAATACTCAAAAGAAAAAAAGAAAAGATCTTTTTTTTTTTTTTTTTTTTACAGTGTTCAAACTTCTTAATGTGGATTTTTTTTCCCCCCCGCCCCATTTCACTGAGTGCATTTCACATGCTTCTCTGGGTGTCTGCATTGTCCCGCACATTCTCTCAGCAGTTCAGAATGCAGGTCGAAAATGGTTGTAAAAAATTGAAATGAAAAAGATAAAATAACATAAAGCGGCATTCATTCCATTCCCCGAATGCTGTGGCTAGCAAAGTGTGCTTGAGAGATTTTTTTTACTGAATGGAAGTCAAACCTTGCAGGCCACCCTATGAGGGCATTTCTTGCCTAAGCCGAGAGGCGGGTCGATAACTCGCAATAAACTGTACATGTCCTTATAATGAATTCGCCCGCTGCAAGAAGAATACAGGGGAGTTAAGAAACACACACACACAAAAAACAGAAAAAAACACACACAGATCCAGAGAGAAGAGAAAAAACATTGGGAGGAAGAGCACAAGATTGACAAATACACAGCATCGGAAAATACTTGAATGTGTTTATTGTAACTAACAGGCTCTGTGGAGTTAAGTTCAGTTCGACCGCCCTTTCCTCCCTCTCTCCAGTCCAACCCCCTGACTGGTTGTGTGTAATTAAAGGATTGCAAACAGAGTAGAAAAGCATGCGCTTTGTAAACAGTGACTCCCTTAATAGCTGCTTGTAGTGTGCCGTTTCCCTCCCTCTTAAATATGTGTTCAGCTGGGTGACTTTTTGTTCCCTGTGCTCTGCGGCACTCGAGTTACAGTCAGTGAAGAAGGGGTTAAAAGAGCGTGTTAGCATGTTGGGAGAAAAAAAAACAAACGTTACATTTTAAAGCACTTTGAAAATATATTTTGATTTCTGCGGTAAAAAAAAAAAAAAAGAGTTAAAGGCAGGGTTGGTTATTCTGGAAAGCTAGCAAGATTTGAAAGGTGAAATCTCCTCAGGGCTCCGTCTAAACTTTAAAAAGCCACGCCCCCCCCCACCCCCCCCCCCCCCCCACATGCATGCACGAGCGAGTACCTCAACTACCTCACGTCTCATTCAGCGGTATGAAAACTGAATGTAAAAAACAAACATGACTAGAGAAAGACGGCTAACATGGCGTCACTTTTCAGACCCTAAACTCTTTCTCATGCCGCCTTCTCTGCTTCTGTCGCTCTCTTTTTTAGCGGTGATAAGTAACCATGGCAGCGGTCATTTGCGCTAAGCTAATTCTGCAATCCTCTGGTAGACGTAGAATACCCTCAGTGGCAGTGAAAGGGTAGAAAAGCACAGGGAGGCATTTGATTGGTTACTTTCCATTCGGACCTCATGGCTGTGATAGGTCGTAGTTTACAGCAGCGAGAGATGACCGCTCTTATCTGTCCTCAGAGCATGATTTAATAAGCTGATGTCAGGGTGTAAATACGGTTTATACAAATATAATAAATAGTGTTTGGATGCTGGATAAAATGACCAATCCTGAACATTTTATCTGTCCTTTCTGAATATTGCCATGGATCCAGCCGTTCATTCTCTTCTTCCTTTTCCTTTTCTTCCCCTGGTTAGAGCAGTCCATGTGCAGTCTACAGGACAGCACGAGGGCAACACACAGGCACTGGAATACAGATACCATCAAACGCAGCACGTCTACAGAGCTGCGACACGGGGAGCTTGTGTTTGGAGCGTAGACGTCGCCACGTTAAGTTTTCAGCAGTATGCAGATTCCAGAGGTGGGGACACGATTTGGAAGGGTTTGGGAGGTGTTTGAGGACAGGAGGAGGTAGGGAGGGAGGGAGGGAGGGGTTGTACGGTGTGAGAGCGAGATAACCCTGATGAGGTTATTCTCAGATCCCCCTTGCAGCTCTCTCGCTTGAAAATTAAACACAAGGTCGCTGCTTTTCTCCTATTTCTATTTCTACACTCTTTGAAACATATTGAGCTCATGTTTTATGCAATAAAAACACACAACAGAACTTATGATTTGATTTCTTTGGCTAGTGTACAAACACATCAAACAAACTTGTGTTGTTGCCTGCCAGTTTACAGTTAGTTGTGTGTATCTGTGTGTGTGTCGTCGTGCACCTGAGGGCGTGCACGTTACCACTCACCAGGCAGCGGGATCATACTCGGCCCATATCCTGACATACTCATCCAGGTGGTGAGGTCCCAGAATGGATGAATCCCTAGTCAGGTACTCAAAGTTGTCCATGATGACGGCAACAAACAGATTCAGCATCTACACACAAACACACAAACACACACACACACACAAGAAGAGTTACAGATCTGATGGGACACATGATAGTGATCTCTGAATCCTTTACAAGCTGTGACCACGAGCTGCAAAGAATCAGAAACACTGCAGAAAGAAGAATCTGACCCGGTCTCGTCTTAAAGATTAAAACAGAATAAGAGGGCGACTATCACAGCTGGACTCTGCAGACGTAATAGAGGCTTATTATTGAAGTATTGCATTCATATTTTCATGCAGGATGTTGCCTTATGCAAGTATTCACACGGTTGGGTTAGTTTTATTACTGTGTAACAACCTTGAATGAAAATAGATTTATTTGGATGTTTTACCATGAGAATAACAAACATGAGCAGTCCAAAAGGCAGATATGTGTTGGGATTCAAAGCAAAGTACGGAAGCCCTAAGCAGACATGCTCTGGACTCAATTATCTCGGGATAAAATAAATAAATGCTGGTTTCCTGTGATACGAGTTAGGAAATCCTGAGAAATTGACTCAGAGGAAAACCAGGGTTGTTACTCCCAGATAAAGAGGTCAAGATCTTGAAAAAAATGGCCGAAATGTAAGGCGTCAGATGTTGAGACCCCAAAACACCCGATGACCCCGGGGCACATCACTGACGATGTGTCCAGGTTGCACCACCAGGTGTATGTACATAGAATTATTGCACGTCTGCTTCTCCTTTTTTTCTTTTGATGCATTTTTTTTATTTAAGAAAAAATAGAAAGAAAAGAAAATACAAAAAAGCATTGGGCAGAAAAATATGACAACAAGCATTTCCTTTTCTTTCCCCCCACCCTCATGCTGCCAATACAAAGTCTATATGTAAGGTAGTAACTGTACAGGGAATGATAGTACTATTTATTACATAATACATACAAAACGAAGCAAAAAATAATGATAATAATAATAAAGAGAAAAAAGAAAGAAAGAAAATAAATAAAAATAAATAACTAAAATAAACGCAAATGAACCTTTCACGACGAAAAAGAAGAACAATATATCCAGACAGAGATTTAAATATGTAACTGTTGTGGATAATCACACATAGGTTAATTTACCTGAGATCATATTATTCATATTGTTGATATATTACTACAATCTAGGATGTTAAGTGCTGTCTACTTCTTCTGTAGCAAAGATTTTCATACTTGCATTTTGTAAATGATTGTGAATAATATGTAATGCCCCCTTTCGACATCAAAATCAGACGGGTTTTAAAAGTCACTGCATCATAAAACAGTGACATGGAGCAGATGTGGGCGTTGCATTGTGAAGCTTTGAACTCACCAGGAAGGAACAGAAGAAGATGAAGGAGACAAAGTAGAGGTAGGCGAACTGGCTGCCACACTCTGGATCTGTGTTCCCTGACAGCTCGTCACAGTTCTTACCCCCCAGACACGCCAGCATGATTTCATGCCACGCCTCCCCTGTTGCACTCCTAAACACAGACGAGGGGAAAAAAAGGGTCCTTAATTTATGATTTATGATTTGGAGGATAAATGGAGAAGGTTTAGGATTTTAGAAATCCTGCATTTTGTTTAGAAGACAAGAAGTAAATCAACACAGTTTCAATTCAGATTCATGGGCACACAAATGCTCTCTCTCTATCTCACTATCTCACTCTCTCTCTCTCTTTCTCTTACTCTCTCACTCTCTCTCTCACTCTCTCTCTCTTCTCTCTCTTTCTCTGTCTTACTCTCTCACTCTCTTTCTCTGTCTCTTTCTCTCTCTGTCACTCTCTCTCTCTTCTCTCTCTTTCTCTCTCTCTCTCTTTCTCTGTCTTACTCTCTCTCTCTCTCTCTCTCTCTGTCTCTCTCTCTCACTCTCTCTCTCTCTCTATTTTACTCTCTCACTCTCTCTTTCTCTTACTCTCTCTCTCTCTCTCTCTCTCTCTGTCACTCTCTCTCACTCTCTCTTCTCTCTCTCTCACACACACACACACACCTGAAGAGCAGCATGAGAGCTTGTACGAAGGTCCTGAAGTTGTTGTGCTGGTTGATGGCACTGTCTTCCTCCTTTTCCAGTTGAATATTCCCAAACAGCTGTTGAACACAATCAGTCAAAGTTAAACACTCAGAGACCAGCGGCGATCATCGGGCGACCTCCCTCATCCTGACAGCGTGGCTTCAACACTTTTAAAACCTTTTACTGCCGTTAACTCCTCCATCATGATCCTGTTATGCACCAAATCCTCACGAGGATTACCATCATCCTCATCCCCTTATCTACCTCTTCCTACCTCCTCCTCCTCCTCATCATCATCATTATCCTATAACAGATATTCAGTTCATCCCAGAAGGACTGTAGCAGTTTTTAGGTTGCGCTCTCACCCACCTGCATCCCAATGATGGCGTAGATGAAGAACAGCATGGCGATGAGGAGGCAGACATAAGGCAGCGCCTGAGGAGAGACACAGTCATCGTTTGGTGTTAGGGTTTGTGACATATTAGCGCACTCTGTATGGATACATGAGGCTGCAGCGCATCATAAACGGTGCGCTGACTGGATGTGAGTATTTCTCTTCGTTCTTGGAATATCAATGCAATGTGATGTCTGTGTGAGTTGTGCTGTATAATTGGGTTTGAACCTTGAAGGACTGAACAAAGGTCCAGAGCAAGATGCGGATGGTTTCTCCCTGCCTCAGCAGCTTGATGAGACGAGCCGCCCTGAACAGCCTCAGGAAACTTAGGTTGATGAAATTATTCTACAGTACAGCCAGAACATACCCGCAGATAAAAGAGAGAGAACAAAAGAGAGAGAGAGAGAGAGAGAGAGAGAGAGACGTAGAGGGGGGCAGGGGTGTGGACACAAGAGAAAGATGCAAGAAGGAGGGTGGATGGATTGGGGATAAAGGGGAAAGACTGGTTAGTCGTAATGCAAAGAGTGCAAAAATATTTACCTCAAACAATCAGATCAAAAAAAAAAAAAAAAAAAAATAGAAATCAAACCGAGGGGAATTTCAAACTCAAGACAAATCAAAGAATCAGGAGCCAAACAAGTCAAAGCAAACCAAACTCAAATCAGCAAGGCTCCAACAAGCTTTTCATGTCAGTTAAATTAGGCAAAACCAAACAACACAAGGGGGGGGGGGGGTTGGGGGGAGGGGAAATCATCCAAATCTAACTAGTTTCATCCAATCGGGTTACGTAGTAGTAAAATCGTGGGAGGAATGGTGAGTAGTTAAAAGTGCAGGGATGTCAGGACATTTCCTCGGAGGGACAACCAAATGCACTAATTCTCTCAAGGCAAAAATATGCAACCTCGAAAAGCAAGCCCTACAGCATGCAGATGTGCACCTCACAATGCAGAAAACCAGTCAGACCGATGGCAGCTGATGCACCATCCAATAGGAGACACCCAGTAGTGATGATGTCACAGCCCAGTATAGAGCAAGAAGGTGGTTGAAGGACTAATTAAAGGTCGTTAATTTATTTCAGTCTTTTGTAACACAAATCTGTGCGACAACGTTAAGCCAAGACATACAGGTATGTGTGGCATTTTAACATTTGTGTTATTTCTTAAATTAGCATCTTAATCCTGTTAATTATGAAGTTTGGGAATACAGAGTTCTTCAACCATATACCACAGTAAGAACAGAAGAACGCAGCTGAAGTGAGACTTTGAAGGGACTGGCAGCAGGCACATGCAGGTTTCATCTACACTACAGTGTGTGTTACATTGTTGTGTGTGTGTGTGTGTGTGTGTGTGTGTGTGTGTGTGTATTTCAGAGTGTGTTGTGAAAAAACAAAAGGGTCCCAGCCAAAGACATGCAAGGGGCAGCATGCATCACTTGTTCTCTCTGCCAGGGGGCAAAGCTGTGGATTCACTCTGCTGTTACTGGAAACACTCCACTAGTCACTGTTTATGGAGAAGCATAGCTACGTGTGTGTGTAAATCTTAAAGGGACAGGTTTTTTGTTCCAGATGGTACAAACCAAGATTTTACAATCTGAGCGTTTGTTCCATTTAAAGGATGTTCAGTCACGACCAATGTTGGGGGGGAACACGTTGCAAAGTGATAAGTGTTAGGCCCTGTGTCCACCTGGCGCTTTTTTTCTGGGCAGAAAAGCGCCGGCTGTGCACTCTGGAGTGCTTGCATGATTTAAAGAGCTGCACGTCCATTCCGATCAGACATGATGCAAAGAGGATGTGCAGAACTACGAGGAATATTATGATACATTTTGAAAAGAGCGCTGTTGACGTCAGTTTTGATGATGTCAGGTTTCCATCAGAATCAGAATCAGAAATACTTTATTAATCCCAGAGGCAGAATTCGGTGACAGCCTCGTTCCATGTGCCAACACGTCACTGCACAAAACATACTGAGGTTTTTTTTTCTTTTTCTTTTTACCCTTAACGTAAAAAAAACATGTTTTTCTGTGCCATGCTGCTGGCAGCCAAAAAACAACAACAACTCTACTACACATGTTGTTTAAAATAACAGTGCAGCATAGATTTTTTTGCCACAATTCTTTCCCCCAATGAGAAACCAATTCACGACCCACTTTTGGGTCCTGACCCACCAGTTGAGAACCATGGCTTTAGAGTACTCAAATGACTGTGTTTGTTGTAATGTGCAATGTAACGAGTTAGTTCTCTCTCTGTTATGCAATTACTTTTTTTATAAAGTGATCTGTTACTGGAATAAAAGTGATGTATTTCTGTTTCCCTTTTTCTCGCTACATGAATAGAAAATCCTCGAAGCATCGTCAGTGTTTCTGTTTCTCTCCTAATTCTAAGGGCAGGTAGCTGTGGACCAGCAGAAGGTTAAACCTACAGGTGTGTCACAGCTGTCATCTGCTCTGTGGGAATATCTGCTTTTTGTTGAAAAAAAAAAAATGGACAAGAACTGCATGATGGTGAAATGTGAGGTCAAGAGCTTGTGTTTTGTTTTTATTCAAACAGCTGTGCCTCTGCCCAGGTCACCTTCAGATCGACAGCATCATAAAGAGCTGTAAAGGTTATCACGTCTGTGTATTAAGCTGCAGAGTTAGAGGATGATGAGCTGTAAAAGTCGATATATAACCCACACGTGTAACGACGCAAAAGTCTGATTTAATGCAGCACAGTAACGAGTGCGTTACCCAACATGGTCACGACAGGATTTATAAAGAATATATGAAGAGATACAGTGACTGGTGGAGAGGGAGACTAAGTCAAAAGTTCACTCAGTGTTGAGGAGTTTCAGGTGTTTGGGGGGGGGGAGGGGGGGGGAGGGCGTCAAGCAAAAACATGCTCATTTCACAGCTCTAACATCGGCTGGGATGCAGATGCAGTAAAATAAGATCTCCAAAAAATTACAAACCATCTACATGTGGATGTTGCAGACATATGGTTTATAGCGGCAAATTTTTGGATTTTTGGTTGGTTTGAAGAACAACCAGAGAGATTTGACCAAGCCGGTTGTCATGGGGTGGACACAGAGGATTCATAGTGCATTTTGATTGGACGGAATCGCAGGAAGTAGTAGTTGATGGGGGGGAGGGGTTGGAGAGGGAGGGGGGGGGGGGGGGGGGGGGAGTGGAGAAGGGGGTAGAGGGGGAAGTAGATTACAGAAGATCATCGTTAAGTTTGTGGACGATTTAAAGAAAGCATGTAAAAAGATAAAAAACAAGAAAGAAATCAACAGTTATCACAGCATCACATGTACAGCAGGATCAACGCAGCAGAGGATTGATGTACAGTATTTTCATTTTTCTGGGAATAAAACATGATTTTATTCTGGTATTGAGGCAGAGCAGTCAGTGAAATATTTAACAGAGTCTAGCCTCAGACAGAACATCAGCTAAAACAAATCCATCACAGTGTCAAGCTGTTGAATGTGGTCTTGCAAATAACACATATTTAACTATGTTTTAAATATTTGGATTCAAGGACGTCCAGACATTGAATCATATCTGACAAGTTCTGCACATCTCCCTCTCATTCTGCAGAAGAGTTCATGTGAAACTGAAACTCTTAAAAGTTTGTTCAGGAAGAAATGAGCAAAATTCTTACCTTGTGAATTCACTCGATGTCCAGACATTAGCTTTAAGTTAGCAAACACATGCATCTTTTTTCTTCTTCTTTAATCTCTCATTATGAACGTTAAGAGAAGTATTCATAAAAGTCCGGGCCGACGGGTAGCATGCATTTTTTTTACCCCGGGTGAAATATTTTCAACTGATGCCCTCACGCCTCAGCTTGTCGCTTTGCTGAACGAATCTTTATCAGAATGTATAAATAAAAATGCTTCAGAAGTCTTTCTAGATACAATATACACACAAACATCCCAGCATGCTTCTCAACAGTTTCACAGCTATGGGTCACATCATTCAAGCACATAAATGATTGAAAAAATAAAAAAGTTTCCCTTTTTTTGTTGTTGCAATCTGGCCTTTATTGAGCTCACACAGCCACCTTTAAAGAGCTTACTTTAGCAACGATCTGCAGGAGGTCAGCATTACATCATGAGTTTACATTATCTCACAAAGCCTGATTATGTGCTCACATAAAGAGTAAATGTATTATTTAGTTGCTTATATCAAGCGCATGTATCCCACCTCTCACTTGCAGCTATGACGTTAAAATGAGCCCATAGCTTTAATCTTTAATATTCTCTCTTTCTAGTCCAGTTGTTGCGTTTGTTTCTTCACTCAGTTGTCTGATGGACCTTCAAGACACAAACTGGAATTGATGTTTTGGACACCTGAGATGATATCTGACGATTTGATTGGCTAACAAGACGCCTGCCTTCGCTGTGCAGAGGCTGCTTCCTGCCCTCGCTGTCTGGCCTCTCCTCGTTTTCCACCAACTGGGACATTTATATAAGACTTTCAGGAGACGTTCATGCATGACTGAGCAATGCAAGATCAACAGCGGCTCTAACTCATGCTCTCTTTAAGCGCCACGTCTGCTCTGCTGTATGTTTGCAGACAGCGGGACAGATGTGCAAGCACAGAGACGAATTACTTTCTTCATAATCACTGACTTAATTAACTTTCTTTCACCCAACAAAACATACGCTAATACAGCAACGCGCCTGTCTGTTTAGTTTTCACTCCTCGGGACAAACAAACGCAAAAAAACATTCATGTTTGAGATTCAGCTACTTACCCCGAGCTCTGTGACCAGGATGTCAGTGATGCTGCCCAGAACTGTCACACAGTCGAATATGTTCCAGGCATCTTTAAAATAATTCTGTGAACAGGAAAAAAGAAGACAGATACAAAAAGAGGAGAGAGGGAGAGGAGGGTGAGATGGACACAGAGAAGGAGGAATAAAATGGAAAGACAGTGAAGAAGGTAAAATGAGAGGTGAAGAAAGAAAGAGTCAGACAAAAGTGCAATACGAGTTCTTTTCTGTTGAATTGTATTTAATTATTTTGGGTATTTGTTATGCTCTTGCTGTTGTTAATGTTCTTCTGTGTTTGGTTTAGCTTTGTTCTTGTTTATGCTGTTTGTCAAAGCACTTTGTAAACCTGTGTTTTGAAAAGGTGCTATATAAATAAAGTTATTATTACTATTATTATTATAAAAGAGAAAGAAGGAGGAAGTCAGTGTCGGACAGGATCAGGGAAGAAACGAGCTAAGACAAATGGACCGTCGGTGACGCCATGTTGGACTTGTGCCAGGAGACGAGCTCGGGACAACTTGTACTGCATCAGAACAGAGCGGCCATCAAATATCACACACTGTACGTCCCTGTCATCAAAAAAAAGCAAACCAACGGACTGAGAGGCTAAAATCAAACCCTACCACTCTGCTCTCCTACATGTCGTGAACTGATTGCACATCCGCGGTCATATAGAGAGAAACATGAGGACAGATTTTGTACAATTTTGGCTTTTAAAGTTGACTAGATGATGAGCGATGTCTGCTTTGCTTTGCTCTCCTACATATATCGCCTGCAGCCAAAGTGTGCATTAGACAAGTGGAGTTGAAGGGGGGGGGGGATTAGAGATAGAGAGGCGGCTATCGAAAATAAACCACCTTGACAATCTGAGGCCTGCTGCTATTTGTGTGTATGATCGCGCAGAAATCAAATCCTATCCTGCTTAATCTCCACCCTCTCTATGTAATCTTTGCGTCTGACTTTTCCGCCTCTGTCGTTCTCCCTCGTTTGTCTCATCACTGCATGACTCCTTCCTTTATCCCCGCCCAGCATTCATCACTAAACTCTCTCTACTACCCTTTCCCCCCCACCCACCCGTCTGCTTCTCTACCAATCCTCTGCTGCTCATTATTTCCTCGTTATTTAGTCTTAAATATGACGGCAACGGGGCGCTGGTGGTGCAGTGGAGCAGTGGTTAGTGCGCGCGCGCCCCATGTATGGAGGATGCAGTCCTCAAAGCGGGCGGCCCAGGTTCAAATCCAGCCTGTGGCTCCTTTCCTGCATGTCATTCCCTACTCTCTCTCTCTCTCTCTCTCCCTGATTTCCTACTCTATCCACTGTCCTATCTCACCATTAAAGGCTTTATATGTGATTTTTTTGATCCAGCAGATGTCGCCCTTGAGCTCCATCATGAAACCAAAACAACTCGCGCTGCATTGTTGTGTTAGCATGCTGATGCTAGCGATCTTTATTATGCTCGTATCTTCACACTGCATGTAAATTTACCTGAAATGAGCGTGATCTAGAAACACAGTTAAGCAGTGAGTACAGTATGTTATTCTTCTTTTCTCTAGTCCCTCAATTAAACAACTTTTATACACGAGGGGAGGAGTCAGCCGGGCGTCCCGGCGATGTAAACAAAGTGAAGATAGGACTCTGAAAACTCTGAAAGCATCACAGACAGTGGGACTCGGGTGTTACACCCATTGTAGACAGTCATGACTCACAGAGTTATTTTCAGAGGATATACTTGATTTATATTATATTTAAGTGTGAAAAATCAATGTCTCCAAATAAAATATATGACGACCGCAGTAAAGAGCTCCAAGTCCTATGTTCTACATCTTAAGCCATGTCCACCCCTAAACTAGTTGGCGATATTTTAAGGGGTCAAAAAAGGTTCATCAAGCCTGTTTTGTATGTGTAGAGAGAAGATAGAGCACCACACACACACACACACACACACACACACACACACACACACACACACACACACAAACAGAAAGACTCACCAGAGCTCCAAAGGCGATGATCTTGAGTACACACTCCATGGAGAAGAGGGACGTAAACACTATGTTCAGGTTGGCTAACACAGCTTCATAGGTATCAGAAGCTCCGTCATACTATAAACAAACACACACACACACACACACACACACACACACACACACACACACACACACACACAGATTCATAACAACAAAACCAGTGTACAAACACAGGACAGTGAAGATGTGTGTGTGCGTTAATGTAGACACACATACGGACACAAACACACACACACACACACACACACACACACACACACACACACACACACACACACACACACACACACACACACACACACACACACACACACACACACACACACACAGAACACCAGGGACAGAAAAGGGGGAGGAGATTGAAGACGTATAAAGACACACACAGTTGAACACACCCGGAGGAGAGTCACACATGTTCATTAAAATGTTTTTTTCAGGAACAGGAAATATTTGACAAAGCAAGTTCAGTACACAGTAATGAGGTCATGTTCTACCTTCATCATCAGTACGACGGTGTTGAGCGCGATCATCGCCATGATAGTATACTCAAATGGCGGCGACACCACAAACTCCCACATCTTGTACTGGAAGCTCAGCTTGTTCTGAGGCATGTGGCGCGTCAGAGGCCGGGCGTTGATGGCGAAGTCTATACAGGCTCTCTGCAGAGAACAACAAAAATGTTTTTTTTCCATTCTCGTCAATCCATCTATCTATCCTCCTTTTCAGCTGCAGCCACTCCGTTTATCCTCCCTCACCTCGTTCTTCTCCAAACTGTACTCCTCCATCATCTTGTCCCCTTGCTCCTGGAAGGTGATGATGATGAGAGCCACGAATATGTTGACGAAGAAGAAGGGGAAGACCACGAAGTACACCACGTAAAAGATGGACATCTCCATCCGGTACCCCGGGCTCGGGCCCTGGTTCTCATAGGTCGCATCCACCGAATGCTTCAGCACCCTGGGGAGGGAGGAGACAAGGGGGGGGGACAGGGGGACGGGGGGGGCGTGTTACAGGCCGCCATGAACCATCAAGAACTTCAAATCTTTGCTTAAAGGCTTTATATGTGATTTTAGTATAGTATAAGTATATCCTCTGAAAATAACTCTGTGAGTCATGACTGTCTACAATGGGTGTAACACCCGAGTCCCACTGTCTGTGATGCTTTCAGAGTCCTATCTTCACTTTGTTTACATTGCCCGGACGGCCGGCTGACTCCTCCCCTCTCGTATAAAAGTTGTTTAATTGAGGGACTAGAGAAAAGAAGAATAACATACTGTACTCACTGCTTAACTGTGTTTCTAGATCACGCTCATTTCAGGTAAATTTACATGCAGTGTGAAGATACGAGCATAATAAAGATTGCTAGCATTAGCATGCTAACACAACAATGCACCGCGAGTTGTTTTGGTTTCATGCTGGTGCTCAAGGGCGACATCTGCTGGATCAAAAAAATTGCATATAAAGCCTTTAAAAGACACCTCTTTGCTCTGGCTTTTAAAACAATTTGAGCTTGAGATTTTGAAATTGTATTCATACTCCTATTTATTGTGTTTTTATTGTGCTTCATTCTACATGTTATTTTAGTTGTTTTTATATTGTGTTTTTTTACGCTTGTACAGCACTTTGGTCAATCAAGGTTGTTTTAAATGTGCTATAGAAAGAAAGATTGATTGATTGATGTGTGCTGCGTGTGAATGAGTGTGTTCACGGGGGACTCACTGCGGCCACCCCTCTCCGGTAGACACGGTGAAGAGGGTGAGGAGGGCCCAAGCCACGTTGTCGTAGTGGAAATCGTACTTCTTCCACTCCCGCTTCAGCGCCTTCACTTCGTTATCACGCTCGTATTCCAGATACTCGCCCCTGGAACACAAACATCACACGAACGGCTTCATGAGGAAAGGGGGAGAGTCGTCATCAGCATGAACAAAGTAGTGAACCCCCCTTCTACATTTTCCATTTTATTCATGGTACAAAATACTTAATTAATTTTGATGGGGCAGTATGTCATTAATTCTTTAACATATATATCTTCAGAGAAAAATGGCCGTTGACAAACAGTTATCGTATTTATCATGAAAGAAGCTAACACTGCTAACATGGATAAACATGTTTACATGGCACCGCATATTTCTGTGTGTCTGAGTTAGAAACTGAAGATGCCATGAAAGAAGAAAAGAGAAGCGATGAAGCAAGCTTTACACACACACACACACAGACCTCGATATAAATAAGATAACCAGGACACCTTCAGGGTAAAAAAAAAAAAGAAAAAAGAAAAAAAGAAAAGCTGGGTGTTTCCTGACCTGCAATCGCGCTCAAACTCTTTGGACTCATCAGTGCAGTAAAAGAAGCGGCCCTTGAACAGCTGCACGGCCACCACGGCAAAGATGAACATGAAGAGTAAGTAGACGATCAGGATGTTGAGCACATTCTTCAGAGAATTCACCACGCAGTCAAACACAGCCTGAGGAGCGAGGAGGACAACAACAGAGGGAGACGTTGGTTATTCTACGACAGAAATACACTGGATCCAATCTGTGTGTCCGGTGGCATGACAAGACGCTTGAAAATAAACCTGCAGTGCGTCCAGATAAACACTGAACGTTGTGAGCGTTGCTTGTAATTTACTGCATTGACACACCTTGAGTTTTGGAAGACGTTTGATGGTCTTCAGAGGCCGTAACACTCTCAGTACTCGCAGAGACTTGATTGTGCTGATGTCTTTTCCTTTACTGCTCCCCCTGCATGTGGACACACACACAACGACACACACAAACAGACACACACACAGTCAGATAGAGTCAGCAGGTTTCGGGGAGATATGACAGGCTCGGTCCGCTCGATCCCAAAAGAAAAAAAAAAAAAAACGGTGAGCAGCCGTTTCTTGATGGTTGTTGTGTCCGAGTTAACTCAAGATGAGTAACTTCGTCTGGGTTAAATACAGAAAAACACATGCAGCATTGCTATCGTAGTATACTTTAGCCTTTTTTTTCTAAGTGTGAGGTTAGCATTGTTAGCTGCATGCTAAAGTAAGGTGGTACTTCACAGGAATAGCCGATGTCATTCCCGTCTGAATGCTATCTCATAAATACACTTATGTATTACTTTGCAATGTATTTCAATGCTTTAAAGAGATGTTTAAAGCCTTGGCTTGCACATGCCAAGCTAATGGTGAAATATATCCATGCTGCATTGAAACCTTGCTTTTCCATGCTGCAATATTTCTCCTTTTTAAAAGCAGCATTTTGTGTGATGGAGAACTCCATTCTACACAGAGGCATTTGCAGAGAGAGTTTAGTCTTGGTTGGCAGGGAGGAGACCTAAACAGCTCCGTGTGTCAGCAGCTGAAGCTTTGTGAGAGTGTTAAATGACCGGCTGTTAGCGAGGCAACAGCTTAGAAATGATTCCTGTTGTTTTTTAAAAGAGAACTCTTTTAATGGTGAAACATGGGTCACAATTTGGGTTCTGTCCCGGTGTGAATAAACGGGGGAAAAAGCCAAACTCTCTCCTGTTATGACTCAACCAGTTCAATTGCATCAACTCTGAAGTAAAACCTAGGGTAAGCTGGTTTCACAGCATTGTTCAAACCACATGGAATCTTGTCTTGTACGCCATGTTGGAAAAGACAAAAGGCATCTCATGACTGAAATGCGGAGCCAAACCTCCCTCATCTAAGCAGTTTGATTATTTGGTTTTCTAGGTGCTTGTGTTGGACACGGTCAGCCGACGAGTGCAAAGCCTCGACCTCGAGCGTTAAGACTAACATTAAGAAGAGTGTGCAGCATATTCACACCTTGAATGTTTTTGAAGGTGGTCTTAATGATCTGGAGGCAGAAATATCTGACTGTAGATGTTTTTAGCTAACTCATATTGCCCTTTTTGATCGCTTTGTTGCTGATGACTTATGACGGATTCTGATGAATGGTTCTGTTTGTGATTCCTGTATTTATGTTCATTGTTGTTAAGTGTTTTATGTCTGAAACCCTGTAACTGTGCTGCTGCCTGTCTTGGCCAGGACACTCAGAGATGTTTAATCTCAATGAGACTTGTTCCTGGTTAAATAAAGGTTAAATAATAATAATTTAAAAAAAAATAAAGATGCAAATTTAAAAGACTGAAAGGCGCTGCACATCAACGTGTGAGTTTTGCATCGTTTATGTACTTGCAGCACGTTTCATGCTAGTGCTTTTGTTTTGTTTTTTTGCAGCACATTCAGTCATTACATCTGATGTTGCACTTGGTTTTGCTTTTGCATCCTTTCTGAATATGCGGCATGTTTTTCTCAATGTAAGTAGTTTCAGCTGTTGCTGAGGCTTTGCACTTGTGGGCCACCGTAGTTGGAAGAACGTAAACCTTTTTTTAAATCGGTTGCAGGAAAAACTACACTACACTACCTAATGTGATTTATCGGAAACAGTATGAGTGAACTAAGAAAGGATAGTTCCTTCATGTTCACTTAAAAAAACCTCCCAAACAGACCACTTTACATAATAAACAAACAAATAAACGTCATAAACTTCCTATTCGCTCTCTTTTCTCTGAAAGTCTAACATCTCAAGAATAAATATCAGGGTGCAGAGACAAAGGTCAAACGTCTCTCAAAGTGCTCCTCAGGGCAGAAGGCAGCTGTGTGTGTATAAGTGCTTCTGTCTTCCAGATGTTAGACCAGATGTTAGACTGCTGGTGGTAGTGTGTGTGTGTCTCGACTTCATGGAAGTTCATGTACGGGGGTGTGTGTTGCGTCTATGAACACACTCACTATGCCGATGTTATTTTTTCTTACAATGAGCTGTGATTAGCGGTGAAAAGGAAAAACAGGTATCTCTGTGTTTCCTCTGCAGCTAAACCTGAGGGTTCGGCTGTGTTTGAGTCCGAGCTGTTCCATGGTGAACAATGAACAACAGGGAAGAATAGACAAGTACAGAAGTCAACTGTGAGGACGGACGGATGAAGAAGGAAGGACACGAGTGTGATCAGAAGAAAACAGGCGCTGAGGGGTGCAGAGGGAGAAAAATGAGGAGGAGGAAGAAGAGTGAGAACTTTACCCGCCGCCGCTGTTGGTGGTGGTCCAAACGGAGATATGAGAAAAGGGGTGAGAGACAGCGAGGGAGAGAGAGAGAGAGAGAGAGAGAGAGACAAAAAAGACAAAGGGTGGGAAAAGGAAACAGAATGGGACACGGAAAAAGGAAAGGATTTCGAGGGAAAAGGCACCCATATGAGAAAGAGAGAGAAAGAGAAAGGGAAGGCCTCCTACCCAAAGATGTTGTTAAATCTAACACACATGCACATTATCGCACACTTTAAATCTGGACAAAAAGCCCGACGAGAGCAGCATGTACTTTTTTTTTTTTTTATAAAAGTAACTGATGTGTGAACTCTTCTTCAGAGACGGGGACAAACTGAGTTCAGATGAGGACTTCTCCAATCACCATATGAACTCCTTCAATGGAAGCATACTTCAACAACAGTAAATAAACTGTCATTTTACTTCCCTTTAAGTTAACCTAAGTGAGCCGGTGTGTCTCTGCATCAAGAGCCCGTCTGGACTTTAAACTCTGTGCGGCTTCAGAAATGTGCAGGACACCAGCAGCCCTTCAGACCAGACTAATTGGATTAAAGGAGTGATAATCATCTCCAATGAGACTGCTGAGCCGATCTGGATTTCTGTTTGATTTCCACATATTGAATTAAGGCACAATCTAGATGTGTGGGAATCTTTTTTTTTATACTGGTCGGGATCGCCCCTTATGCCATTATTGTTGTTAACCTCTATTGCAGTTAAATACAATGTTTCTAGTTTAAATAACTTCATCTTTTTTAAGGTTGTATTCAAGTTAACATCATAGACTTCATGAAGAAAGGACAGCGGAATAACTTGAAATGGACTGGAATAACTTGTCCAGTCATTTTGCCTCACTTTGAAAATGAACGACTGCATATTATTATATGAGTTAAAATCTGAGAGTGAACTCCGGTGACAGACTGAGAGACACTTGAGGGTCGACCCACAGGTCACAGAGACGTTAGAGGACACAGAGTTAGGGAGAGAAGCACACTGATATAAACATTGAGACACAAACAGACAGGTTAATGTGAAACACAAAGACAACTTTGAAATCGAGGGGGTTTAAAGAGTGTTAAGAGGAAAAACACACAAACAAAAATGATTCAGAGAGAAACAAAGTCCCGCCGTGTAAAAGTGGCACCTCCACTAGAACCCTGGAGCACCTGCAAACATTTTATTTTCTCTCTATAGGACCAAGGAATTACTCATCTTCATTCTGGCCTTTCACCTGCTGCTCTGCAAAGTGGCAGTAGGTGTAAACATTTTTTTTTTTTTAAATGTCAGGTGTTTCTGCGTTTTATTTTTGTCTCTATCGAGCACGTAATGGAGACATTAAACCTCCGCTGAAGACGCAGAGAGGAGAGCTCCAAATGAGAAGCTGCAGAGAAATCTTAACCTTAACTTACCATCGTATGGTGCAGCTTTTTCTTATGATCATATGTGCTTCAAACTACAACGTTAAAGCAAGCCTTTAAAAAGCCTCCAAATTTTTAAAACTAAATTCTGGTTTTTAACATTTATTTAACCCATAGTAACTCTGCAAAGAGACTGATCTGAATGAGTTAAATAAATGCATATTTATATATATATATATTCTCCTACATGTAAAAGAAGTATCTGCCTCTCTTCCCCTTTACGTGGGGCATGTCGGCACGGGAACGTCTGCTACCTGAAAATACTAATTTCATTTAGAAGTCATGAAAGAGGATCAAGCACAATCTCATATTTCTGCAGATCACGTGCATGAAGTTGTCGGAGGTTACAGAGTTATCATAATAAACGTATTGCACCCGTATGGCTATAACACATGACATTATCCGTTTCTTCATTTTATTTTCTTCCTCTACCATGCAAAAAGCATGAAAGCAGACTCACGTTTCATGCTTTGTATCCCGTTAACGGGAAAAAAAAAAAAACTAAGCCCAGTTATTCAGGTTCCACTGTTCTGCATCCTCACAGTCATGCAGATTAAGAGTTTATAGTACCTGCTTGGCCGTGGAGGAGGGTGTGGAGTTTTTTTTTTTGTGAGCCAGCTCAGGATGACCTGGACTGGGTCTTTAACTCTAGAACGCCCTGGGCACTAAAGGGTTACAGGTGCAAAGGGTGGTCCTCACCTCTCACAGGGGGGAGGGAGCGGTGGGGAGGAAGGGGGATGCTTGGATACTATTTTTTTTTTTAACGTCTTGGAGCATTGGGGGTTGGTGGAGGTGCTTAGAAATGGCAGGACTGAGTGAGAATAGTTAGACGAGAGAGAGAGAGAAGGCAGAATAAATGGCCAACTGTAGATGATTGACCATCTGTAAGCGAAGGTAGGAAACGGAGAGATAGAATGAAAGAGAGCAGAAGTCAGAGAGAGAGAGGAAATAAGACAGAAAGGGCCTGGATTGGGCCAGAAGCAGGAAATGCTATACTCCAAGGTGCCAGTGAGGCAGAAGATGGGCAGAAGAGAAGGAGACACAAGAAGGAGGGAGGAGAAGGAGAGGACAGAGTGAGGAGGCAGGAGGGAGGACTTACGTGAAGGCGAAGGCCACCAGAGCACCACTAACCACTATAAAGTCAAGGATGTTCCACAAGTCCCGGAAATAAGAGCCCTGGTGCAAGACCAACCCCAGATCCACCATCTGACGGAGAGAAAGGAGAACATGGTTATGAAAAGAGGAGGAATTTAAAATGGGTGTGGCATGTGGCTTGAAGTGTGCAGTGACAGGTTTGTGATCCTCTTTTGGGGCGAGGTTTTCTCCGTACTCCTGTAAGAGGTTGTTGATGTGTGATGCTGAACGTTGCCTTACCTTAATGAGCATCTCAAATGTGAACACTCCCGTGAACACGTAGTCGAAATAACGCAGGACCTGCAGCAGAAGAAGAAGGGCACGATTCGAGGTTTGGCAACAGGATGTATTTTAGGATTATAAAGGAGAGATACTAAAAGAAAGTATGTTCAGACTTTGAATTTGAATTTCTGTGGACTTTCTCACATTGTTGCGAGGGGATTCAGGCCACACGGGGTCCTCAGCAGCCAGGGCGATGCTGCTCATAGCAATGACCAGCAGGATGCACATCTCAAAGTAACGCAGGGTGCAGATGTAGTGACACGCCCGCCGAAACCTGTGAGCAGAAAAAGACAAATCTGCATGTGTGAGTGTGTGCACATGCCAGTGTTATAACTTTATGTAGATCTATTCTCCTTCAACCACAAAAAAAACAAAACAATTTCTGGGTGTAGTCCTGCGTGGATTCATTTAATGTAGGTGAGTGTGTCCCCTCCCCCCCCACACTAACGGGTTGGTGGTGGACAGGATGAACATGGAGCTGAAGGGAGGCATGGGCCTGGGTCCTCCTTCTCCTCCCTTCTCATCGTCATCGTCGTCCTTATCCTCCTTCGCTGGCAGAGGCTCCGTGTTGGCGTTCTTATTAACTGGATTAAAGGGGGACAGAAAAAAAGTTTTAAAAAATCCTCTGAATTTTCAAAGATGAGGGTCTTATAAAGCATCCACAAAAATCAGCTCGCAAATTAATAAGCATTCATAATTTTCATAAATACTACAGAAAAAATTGCAAGTTTTGCTGTCTTCAACATTTCTCCATACTGTGAGTCAAGCATACTTTGATTGACATGTTACTAGCTCCGCCCCCCAAAACAAAGGCACATGTGACAATCAGTGTAGTGCGGCTTTGTATGTTTCAGTCGTCTGAGTCAGCTTCAAAGAAGGAGGCAAGGCCATGGAAGCAAAAAATGTGCGCGTTACAAAATGCTTTGTGGTACTCAGCAGTTTAGCATACACGTGCAACATTAGCTGAGATGCTTCTTTGTTCTTCTCTGTGGTGTTACCAAGTGCCATAAAATGACAGGGTTAAAACTTCCCACCACCCACTGCAAAAAAAGAGTTCATAAATGGCCAAAACTTTTCTCCTGAAGCCGAAAAAAAAGACACAGGCAGGGGCGAATTAAAACAACAATCTGCCCCTGGGTAGCACACCTCCTGAAATCTGAAAACTGCGGAGGAGGAGGAGGACACCAACGGAGAGGCTAAAGTAGAACGAGACCTAACCTGATTTTTTGCTTATTCACTTACTGCCCTGGGCCCTCTACAGATCTCAGGCCCCTGGTCTACATTAAAGTTTGGACTTCAATTATGAACATTTTAAGACATTTTAAACTATGTTCATAAAATACAGTATTACAAGTTAAATGTGGACTCTGTGTTTCCACTGGCTTGGAGAAAAGTTAAAGGAAGAAGAAATAATCTTACCCTGCAGTTTGGCATTTGTAGATGGAAATATTGGCATGTCTACAGCGGTGTAGTCTGGGTGGGGCAGCCTGATGACGCTGTTGGCACGGTGATGTGCGATGCTGCCGTAGCTGTCTAAGGTGACCAAGCTGCCGTGAGTGGCGCTGTTAGCGAGGTGGAGGGCCGACCCGAAGCCTGCAGGGGCCGCGGTGTGGTTGGGGACAGGAGGGTAACCTTCACCGGGCGGGGTGGAGCCGGAGACCAGCTTGGTGTTCATGAGGTTGTCCATGTCCTCGCTGTACTGGCTGTCCTGCCGGGTGAGGCTCTTTTGGATGGGCCGAGTGGTTGAGAGGTTAGGAACACTGCAGTCCCTGAAAAACAGAAGAAGAAGAGAGCGAAGTGATCAGATGAAATCAAAAAGAAAATTTGTGTAGAGTGAAAATTCGCATTTGCTGGATCTGCAGCCTCATTCCATAAACTTACTTCCTCCTGTGTGAGCACATCCTCTTCCCCTCGCCCTCTGTTTGGTTGCCATGGCGGCTTCTTCTTGTCCTCCTCTCGCCGCCGTCTCCAGCTGCCTCCTGCTCTCCTCCTTCTCCCCCTCCATCCACCCCTCGGCTCTTATGCCTCCCCGTTCTCGCGGCTCCTCCTGCGCCCTCCTCGCCTTCCTCTGCACTTTTTCGATGTGACCTGGGCTTCCTGTGTTCCGACTGCCCTCCTCCTCCTCTGTTGCCGCTCCGGGTGTGGTGATGGCGCCTGGCTGGCCTCTCCTCCGATCCCGGCCCGGGGATCACCGTAGCGTCCAGCCGGACATGAGAGGAGTGATGGTGGTGCTCTCCTTTGCGGCTCCGCCTGCTCTCTGTGGACTCCCCGCGCTCCATCGGAGGCCTGGCTGGACACGAGCCTCCTCCGCCGCCCCCGACTACTTGGCCGCCGTGTTCCTGGAGGCGCGTTTGTCTCTGGAGCTCGTCGGCGGGATGCTGCTGGCTGTAGAGGTCAGAACTGTTCGCTGTCGTCTTGTTAGTGTTGTTGTTGCGGTTCTCATGTGGGTCGACGACCAATGGTCGATCAAGGTGGGTCTTCATGTCCGGACGGACTTGACGTGCAAAGTTCACCTGCAAGGGGAGGATAGAGAGAGGGAGAAGAGAGCAGGATGAAGATTGGTAAGAGACAAAAGAAGGAGTTAAAAATGACAATTTAAGGGTTCCTAGCTGAGCAAAAATGGGCCCTTTTTTTTACAACTTTAGATTTAGCCTTATAAACTTTTTCCAGCCAGTAAAAAAGTAACTTCCAAGTAATCAGAAATAAACAAATAATAAAATAAATCATCATCATCATCTCTGCCATCACTTGTGTACACTGATAGCACAAGTCTAGTGGCCTTTGTTGCCTTGTCCTTTACATTGTTTTGCTCCTCCCTCCCTAGTCTTGCCTTCCAGCGGTCGTCGGTGTCCAGCTCATTGTACAGCGCCTCGCGGCTCGACACCAGAGTCTGCCTCCTCAGCTCCTTGGTGCGTTGCTCCCACACGGACTTATTGATCCCCTTATTGTTGTTCTTCTGCTGCTCCTTACTGCAAAGTGAAGCAGGGTGGAGAGAGACAGGACGGGATGATGGCATTAAAAGACACACTTAGAGACATGTTTCGCTTTGCAGTGAGTAACACAGAGAGCCATGAGAATGATGTGAAAACCAACACCAAAAAGTATAAAGTACATAAAAATAGCCAGGACATAAAGACACACTGGGGGGGCCACAGACATCAAAAGGGTCAATTGGCTGGACCTAAAGAACAAGGCAGCTCCACTAAACAAGGTTGTGGGTGTCTGCACGGCTTGCCAAAGCACCGGGCAGGGCAGCCCTACTTTGGTAAACCATGAGGAGACACAGACTAGAGGATACCAATGAGGCAAGTCAGAATTTGTTAAGATAACCTACTTTTAATCTTAACTTCCCAAACTGAAATATACCATCTACCTTAAAGGCTTTATATGTGATTTTTTGATCCAGCAGATGTCGCCCTTGAGCACCAGCATGAAACCAAAACAACTTGCGCTGCATTGTTGTGTTAGCATGCTAATGCTAGCGATCTTTATTATGCTCGTATCTTCACACTGCATGTAAATTTACCTGAAATGAGCGTGATCTAGAAACACAGTTAAGCAGTGAGTACAGTATGTTATTCTTCTTTTCTCTAGTCCCTCAATTAAACAACTTTTATACATGAGGGGAGGAGTCAGCCGGCCGTCCGGGCGATGTAAACAAACTGAAGATAGGACTCGGAAAACTCTGAAAGCATCACAGACAGTGGGACTCGGGTGTTACACCCATTGTAGACAGTCATGACTCACAGAGTTATTTTCAGAGGATAGACTTGATTTCTATTATAGTTAAGTGTGAAAAATCACATATAAAGCCTTTAAGAAGATACACAGTGTGTGGGAGTTTTTGATGAATTCATTACCCTCCTAAGCATCTGTCTTATGAAATAAAGGTCCTAAGTACTTCTCTCTTTCAAACTTAAGAATAAGAAGTTCAATGAGCAGGTGTAAAGCAGGAGAAAAAGCCAAAATAGCTCTACGAAATCCAAACAAAACTTCATTGAACTGATGTTAAAGTTGCCTTGATCCAATAAATATGTTGTTGCTAAGCTAGATTTTTGCTACTTTGTAAAAAAAAACCCAAATGCATTCAGTCAAATCTGAACTGCGAGGTGCAGGCAACAAAAAAAAACAAGTTGTTCAAAATAAGCCAACACAAAAGAAGAGAAGCCAGGTATGTCGTTAATCAGAAAAGAAAGGAACAAAGGGACAAGGAGAAGGAGGCTGCTCTAAAAACACGGAAGAAAGCAAGGGAATGGTTGAAAGTCAATAAACAGAAGGGAATCAGAAATGAATAAACAAATAAATAAATACCAGTCCAGAAAGGGGTCGGTAGCGTTGTGACACTCACTGTGTACTTTGTTGCTGAGGAGGGAAACAGCTGGTGAGTGAGATGGCACGAAAGAACAGAAGGAGGATTTCATTCCAAAATGGGCCAAAAAAAAAATTCTGCTAGCTATCCCTCAAAAAAAAAAAACGCTCACAAATCAAATTTAAAAAACGATGGTCTTTTGAAACCACTGAAGTTACAAAAAATATAAATAAATAATAATAATATAAATCGTGAAACGAAAAAAAAAAAAACAGAAGGAACGTCAAAATTTTTGTTCAGCATTTTGGAATGCAACCCTTTACACAAACAGGAAACACACAGACACACCCGTTCTCTCACCCGGTCACATATGCAGAAACATTGTATCTGTAAAAATCTGAAACAATCGCAGATTCTTCTCCTCTCAGCGCAGTCTCACATATTTCATCTTTCTTGCATCAGTCACTTCACTTTCCCCCCTGCATGACCAGCGCTGGTCCATCCTGATCACCCCTTTCATCTTTAACGATATCTCTCTCATGTCATTTGGTCTTCTTCTGTACCAAACCTTTAATCAAACATTGAACTTGAAATGTTTGTCGCTATCGTTTCACCTTCAATGAGTCTCCAGTTCTACAAAGTCTCCTCCTCTCTCCCTACTTCCCCCCTAGTGTTTTTTAACTTTATCTTTATGTTCTTTAGCAAATTCCTCCTCTTTTATATTCCTCTCACAATGACATGTAACACAACAAAAAGCATTTCCTCACTGTGAAAACTGTCCTGTGTGTCAACCTGACCTAACCTAACTAAAAATATGATTTATTCATACTGAAAGACTACTCCGAAGGGAAGTAGTTAGGGAAGCTTTTTAGGGAAAGCTAACTCAGATGAGGTTAAAACTTATGGATTTTTAAGTGCTCTACATATGTGTCGTCATTTTAAGAGATTTAGTGATCGTTTTATGCAGCTTTTTATGGCACTCTCCGTCCTAAAACAACCACAGCATATCTTCTCAAGAGATTCTTCATGCTCCACTGATGTCCCAAAGTTTAAAATCCCTGCTTGGAAATCTCCACTGGAAGTTTTTTTTCCATATTTCTGCTACAGAAAGGAGGGCTCACACTGATACAGTAGAAAGCAACGCACACTGCAGGCACACATCACTACAGTATGTAAAAAAAAATAAGTTGTATTTCTTTCAAACATCCTTTGTAATACATCAAGGTTCTGGTTTAGTATGCAACATTAGCTTTAAGCTACATAAACACACACGGGCCTGATTCACTAAGACTGGATTGTGCCCACTAATTGTGCATCATTTGCTCCCGCTATCTGCTCATTCTTAAGGTCTAATTCACAAGGCAAATACTAAATAATAATATGATATTAAGGCAAAAACAGACCCAAAAAGTATAAAAATGTACACATGGATAATCAGGGCTGGTGTTTGTGGATCAGTTACTTTTTGCAGAGAGATTTTGCACAGAAAAAAGGGAATTTTCCTTTAAATGACTTCATATTGGCTCATTTAAATACATGCAAACAACACCGGCGCACTGAGACACTGTTTGCTCTTTAGCGCAGGTATGGGTGCGTTTAACCCTTTGTGGGGTTTTGTGAATGTCTTTTTGACTCGTTTTAAAAAGGTTTAGCTGGTGGAAAAGCTGTGCAGTCTTTTGTGAATCAGGCCTTTGGTCTTCTCTCTATCTCTCTCTCGCTCTCTCTCTCTCTCTCTCTCTCGCTCTCTCGCTCATACACACACACACAGACACACACAGATACATGTGCATTGTTTAATGATACATAATTGACATTATTGGGTTCCTGAATAAAGTAAAGTTAACTGAGACACGGAAACGAATGCTCACAGACCAGTGAAGTACAGAACACACAACATATTCAGTAACAACAAACAGATTCACAAAACCATGAGCTTGTTAGGAGCTCTGATACTTCTGTGTGTGTGTGTGTGTGTGTGTGTGTGTGTGTGTGTGTGTGTGTGTGTGTAATAATATGTGTGTGATATGAAGTGGACAGAGGCTGATGTATCAAAGCGCTAAAGGTCAGACCTGTGTGTTGTGTGTGTGGTGTTTCTGAGCACACTCTGGCCCCCCTGCTGTTCCTTTTTAGGGACAGACCACAGCGAGGTATGCATGTGTGTGTGTGTGTGTGTGTGTGTGTGTGTGTGTGTGTGTGTGTGTGTGTGTGTGTGTGTGTGTGTGTGTGTGTGTGTGTGTGTGTGTGTGTGTGTGTGTGTGTCTGTGTGTCTGTGTGGAGAGTGTGTGAACTTTAGCAGGAGTGAAAGGATCAACCCCTGTGTGTATACAGAGAGAAGAGATCAAAGACTCGGACTCTCCTGACCGGAGGAGGGCTCGCCCAGATCAATCCAACACTGGCTTGTGTGTGTGTGTGTGTGTGTGTGTGTGTGTGTGTGTGTGTGTTTAAATATACACAGTAGAATAGGACAAAGATACATCAGAATAGTACAAAAGTTAAGCTTGAGCTATGAATGTAAACACTGGATGAACTCCTTTCCATGCAGTTAAATATTATTTATATAATGATGAAGCATATGAGTTGTGAAACTAAATGTTTGTATATAACCTCTGTTATGAGAATTGACCCTTTGTCAAGCCCCGCCCTCCTTGGTTACTGTTACTAGGTTAGACAAAAACCTCATCGCCGGGCTCCGCCCCCTTTTGAGACAATTCCGTCGAGATTTGACGGACTTTAATTGATCTAACTGGACAGCCCAACAACGGTTGCTATGGGAGGGAGCTCTCTGACTGGTGAATCAACAAAGGGTCAATTGAGTGAAGAAACATGGCGCTGATACTTACGCCTCTGTTACACCTCACGTTCAAACACATGTCAACGTGTAACATATGGCGGCGGAATAGCGGGGGGGGGAAGGTGTTATGCCCCTGAGCCGCTATTGGAGGTAGTAACAGAGGCCGAATGGGGGGATGACTGCGCCATGTGCAATGTCGGAGCTGGTGAGGTGGAACAGCGCTGTGTGTGTGTGTGTGTGCACGTCTGAGTGTGTGTGTGTGTGTGAAGCTGCCACCGTGTGCCTCTAGTTTCTCTCGCACTTCTTGGGCGTTCACAAAATGGGACATCAACATTACTCTATTACAGATGCAATTTGTAAGGAGAAGGCGTAATGAAGTTGAAACTTCGTTAAGGTCTTGTTGAGGAATCACAATCTGAAAAAAGGGCTCGGGATATTTTTTACCTTCCAGATTTCCTCATACAACCTTCCCATATCTAAAGTATTCTGGTGCCAATTAAACATCCTTACTTGAATTTATATTTCATTTTCTTTTGACTCAATGTTATTTATCTTAAAATACTTTTCTTTTTAGGTTTTTCCTACAGCGTATCGTTTTATCTATTATCGTTTTAAAACGTGATGATTCTACAACCTCTGTCGTTTTTTTAACTAGGAATTTGAAACATTTGGTCAGAATTTGCAGCAGTGACAAAACAGTTCAGGCCAGTGTGGTACCAAACTAAAGCAGCGTGCTTTAGGTTTGTATCTGCCTGTGTCAGGACACTTTGCCTTCTCCAAGCGGCTGAATGAGTGTCTTGTGCCAAGATGTTTCTTAAAATGGTGTGGAAATGTTTTGAAATGGGTATGAAATGAAATGAAAGTGCAGATACTCACGCTGCAATGGAGAGGTTTGCAGCGGACAGCGGGCTGACTTCGGCCACCTCCTTGGCCTTCTGCAGGGCAATCTTCTGACTGGCAGCCTCCTCTTCCTCCTGTTCGTCCTGCAGACCGACAGAGAGAAGGAGAAGGAAGGAAATCAAAAAACAATGAAAGAGCGAGACGGGAAAGATGCAAATGAGGGTAAAGTGAATATAAGAAAAAAAATCCCCCCTAAGGAGCATAACTCTTTTTGAGAATTTAGACAAGAAATTGGACTGAGATTTTGAGTTAAAAATGGACTGGACTGTACCTTGGTCAGCTCCTGTGCATTAGCCAAATTGTCCACAGCGATGGCCAAGAACACATTCAGCAGAGTGTCTGAACACGGAGTTAAAGGAGATCCAGCATGTAGGAGCTGTAAAAGTCTAATGAGTTGGCTAGAACACTTGGTTAACTTTAATCTTGGAAGATTGAAATGTTGGAGGGATGACAAAACAACCAAGGTCATTCAAATATGAGCCATAACTCAGATAAACTAACAGTATCGGTATCTAACATCTACATTTAAAGGAGCAATAAATATCTGTGACACCTAGTGTTTAAAATGGGTACTGCAGTCTAAATTAAAAACATTGTAGAGAGCTGTCTCTCCCCCCTCCTCTCTAGAGTCGATGCTCACTCAGGTCACCATGTGGTGGACACTGAATCTTCAGTGTTTATCCAGCTCTGCATGGGTCTGTAAACCTTTCTGTGTTCTAACCTCTCTCCATTTTTCAAAAGCATCTCCAATATTGATCCTAGTTTGAGCACGTTTCTGCTCGTGGAGCTTATTAGAAACATGCAGAGGCTTTTTAGGTCGGGTACAATCACTTCTATCTGAACCACTTCTCTTGCCCGCTTCCATCGCTGCAACACCTTTTGGTTTGACCTGATAACTGCTCTCATATCTGGCAAACCGAGGGGCATCCAAAACGGCCGTGTGGGGAGTAGCCTTAAAGGTCCCATATTTTGCTTTTTCTGGTTTTATATGCTCTTTAGTGTGTTTTCCAAGAGTCCTGTGCATGTTTAGGCACATCTATTTGCAAAAATTCAAAGTCCGCGGAAACGCGGCTTCTCCTACGTCCTCCTGTTAGCTGTAGCATTAGCTGCATGTAACGCTCGGTTCTAGCCCCCCTCGATAAAAAATTGTCAGTGTGACGTCTTGTCAGTGTGATATCACTGATCTAAGCCCATTGGCTCGTTGTGGCAAGCCCAGCAGCTCATGTTGCACGCCCATTAACTTCTGTGGCACGGCCACGATATGCTGTAGCCTGCGGTAGCACAGTAGTGCTAAGGTGCTAATGTTTTTGCTCCCCGGCCCTCGGAGCCAGAGTGGCTGAGCGACGGACCAATTACAGCAGAGCCGACAGGCTGACCAATCAGATCAGACTTGGCACACGTGGGGACTCTGAACGTGGGCACTTCAGAGCCTTAGAGAGAGAGTCAGAAGTGAGCCGGTGCATGGAGCGGCAGTACATGAAAACAGACACTTTTTCCGAACTTTAGCTATTGTGAACATACTTTAGTAGGTACATAGATTAAATATACGAACCCCAAAAAGGGCATAATATGGGCTCTTTAAAAGTGCCTACCTTCTCTGGTCCAAACAAATCCAGAGCATTCAGGACCAGAATCTAAAGTTAGAAGGAGGGTTCTTTATCACTTCACTCACTACACATCTTACATGTTGCTCCTTTAAACTTCCTGCAAAAGTCTTTATTTTAAGTATTTGTGTGAATGTTTTGTGTATTGCGTTTCAGTTGCCAAGGGATACAGTTGCCGAAGAGTGTGAGTACGATGAAGAAGACAGAGAAGGCCATGCCCTTGTTGACTCCGCCCTGAGATTTGATGCCGTCGTACATCACCATGTTCCAGTCCTCACCCGTCAGGATCTAACACACAAACACACATTAAAGTGTTCAGACGAGGTCAGACTCTACTCCAGGACATGTAGGGATTTGATGATGTTTGTACATAGAGGGTACAAATAAACACACTAAAGGCTTTGGTCAAACACACACACACCTGAAACATGGTGAGCCTTAACAAGATAACATGTTTGACTAATGACATTTAAGAATTCAAAAGGACATGTTTTATCACTTCCTCATGTGCAAATCCTCTTTAGTCTTTTAATCGGTGACTCCTAATCCAGCACTCCTCTTCTTCTCCCAGAATCTACCCCCCACCCCCCTCCACCAGTCTCCCTCCCTCCCTCTTTACATCATGTCCTCTGCTCACCTGGAACACTGTCATTATTGCTGCCGGGAAGGTATCAAAGTTGGTCGGAGGAGTGCCTTTTTCAAAATTAAACCTGGCAGGGGGAAACAAATCGAATGAGAGAGGCAGACAGGGAAAAAAAGAGAAGAGAGAAAATCATTACTTAAAAAAAAAAAATGACAAAAAAAAAAAAAAAATGACTTAGCCAAGCGGGCAATTAACAGAAACCAATCTCTTTGTGGAAAATCAAATGAGGACTATTAGAAAGGAAAGGAGAGAGAGGTAAAGGAACACTGACTGTCCTCCGAAGAGCTGCATGCCCAACAGGGCAAAGACGACGATGAAGAGGAAGAGCAGGAAGAGCAAGCTGATGATGGACTTCATGGAGTTGAGCAGAGAGACGACGAGGTTACGCAAAGATGCCCAGTACCTGATAGAAGAAGACACAAAGTGTGTTTTAAACAATGTCTCTTTAATCAAGAGAAATAATACGAGACGTCGCAAACAGAAGACTCACTTTGTCACTTTGAAGATCCTCAATAACCTGAGAGCTCTGAGCACACTGATGCCAAACGATGTGCCCGGCTGGATGATGGACCACAGCACCTCAAATATACTCCCACATATCACCTACAACACACAAAAAGCACGTGCATGCATCAGTTTCCATTTTGGCAGATATCTTAGATTCATTATTAGTCTCTAGATGAAAAATGCTTATTAGTTGAATTCACGATTAGTCATTTTTACTCTTTAGAGTTTTAGACATCGACGACATCTCGAACCTTTTAGTCTCATTTTAGTCAATATATTACTGCACCATCAACACTTTCAGTCCTTTAACTTCAAAGAGATGAAACTACGATAAACTATAAATAGTAGTAGTAAATTCACATTTTTTACTTCTACCCCTGGTTTACATTTTAGCACAGAAGAGCTGCAGATTTAACCTATCAAACTCCTTTTTACACTTTCTTACAAAGAGCCTTGGCCTTCTACGGTTACTAATAATGTGACATCATGCATGCTAACGTTAGCTCGTTAATGCTCGTCAGCTCGTGCAGACACACTTGCCTCACTCTTGCCCGTATTTTAACAAACAGAATAGATGCTCAGTGGGGGAAAATAAAGTGAATTCTGGATGTCCGACAGTGCAGCATTGTTAGCAAAAAGAAAGTGGGCCTATGTGTTTTTATTATCAAATATCTATTTTTAGCACGTCGTCTTTTTGTCGTCGTCGTTAAAAAAAAGATAGTTGGTGAACATTTTCCGTCATATTTTTTGTAAAAAAAATTAACGCTGACATGCATTTGATTATTTTTCATGCTGAGCAAACAATTCAGCAAAGGAAGGCAAGTTTTTTTTGTTGTTGCATGTGCGTGAATTCTGACACTATGCTACAGTCTGTCACATGTGTGCACAGGTGTGAACTGTATTTTTGCACTTGTTGAGATTTCTCTTGCGATGTGTGTGGAGAGTGTCTCTGAGTGCTGCTGTGGGACTCACAATGCAGTCGAAGCAGTTGAAGGAGGAGTTGAGGTAGGCCTGCTTGCCCAGGCCGTACATCTTCACCATCATCTCCGTCAAGAATATCCCCAGGAAGATGAACTCAGCAAAATCTACATCGAGGGAGGAAGACGAGGACAGAGGAGGAGGATAAGCTCAAAAAGTGAGAGAAGACCCATCAATCACCTGCAAAGTATCCACCCACCCATCCATTCATCCATCCCCCCACCCACCTATCCATCAATCCCTCCTGAATGTCTGTAAAGAGAGGCAGTGCTTTATTAATGCACATCTGTAAGTGTGCTTCTAAAAAAAGAAAACAGTTCTTTGTAGTTTGAATTAAAGGTGTAATTTAAAATAAGCAGAGACATGTTTTCACTCATCCTCAGGACTCGACGTCTCGCTGTGTTGCTTTGTTGCCATGGTTACACCATTTCAATAAAGGATAAAATAGTAAACCAACATTTTTTTCTTATTTAATTTCACTTCATCCCATATGTGAGTGTCTGTAAACAAAACACACAACAAAGCAGAGACTCTGTTTAAAGACGACACTGCATGTTTATCTGTGCTGCTGTAAAATAGTTGGGTCAGCTCTTTTCGTGGATTTAGTCACATTTACTTAAGAATTTGCTCACCCACTCCCTCCCAGTAATCTGCGATGAGAGTATTTGTGCATTCGTGGAGGTAATCCGCACACGTTCGCTCTAAATAGGCCTGTTTCTCTCTCTCTCTCTCTCTCTCTCTCTCCTCCTCCTACTCACATAGAAAATCTGAAAGTGGATCCGGCTGGTCGTAGTGCACCGACGCCACACACATCGTGTTGAGTCCCACCAAGCACAGCACAGTCCAGTAGAAGGCCTGGGACTTCACCACGTGCCGGATTAAGAAGCGGAGCCGGCGCTCCCGCCGCTTGAAGGTCGATCCTTCCAGCTTGGAGCTCTTCAGGCTGGCACGAGCGAACGGCGAGCCTGGAGACACATTGTGCATTACTATCATTACAAACAGAATGTCACTGGATTGGCACAGTAATGTTCAACGTTCTGTTCGTCCTCAGCTTCATGATCAATGCAACTAAGATCAGTCGAATCAAAATGATGCACTTCAGCAGCATCGTGACAAACAGATGCATAAATAATCACGCGTACAGTCAGTAACATGGCAAGTCAAGTGTGGGGGATAAACG